>NC_090233.1:51417841-51440341 GCF_024489055.1 Chanodichthys erythropterus
GAGTGTGTGAGAGTGTGTGAGAGTGTGTGAGAGTGTGTGAGAGTGTGTGAGAGTGTGTGAGAGTGTGTGATAGTGTGTGAGAGTGTGTGAGAGTGTGTGAGAGTGTGTGAGTGAGTGAGAGTGTGTGTGAGTGAGTGTGAGTGAGAGTGTGTGAGAGTGTGTGAGAGTGTGTGAGAGTGTGTGAGAGTGTGTGAGAGTGTGTGAGTGCGTGTGAGTGCGTGTGTGCGTGAGTGTGTGTGAGTGAGAGTGTGTGAGAGTGTGTGAGTGCGTGAGAGTGCGTGAGAGTGCGTGAGAGTGCGTGAGAGTGCGTGAGTGTGAGTGAGTGTGAGTGTGTGAGTGTGTGTGTATGAGTGTGTATGAGTGTGTATGAGTGTGTGAGAGTGTGTGAGAGTGTGTGAGAGTGTGTGAGAGTGTGTGAGAGTGTGTGAGAGTGTGTGAGAGTGAGTGAGAGTGCGTGAGAGTGCGTGAGTGTGTGTGTGTGAGTGTGTGAGTGTGTGAGTGTGTGAGTGTGTGTGTATGAGTGTGTATGAGTGTGTGAGAGTGTGTGAGAGTGTGTGAGAGTGTGTGAGAGTGTGTGAGAGTGTGTGAGAGTGCGTGAGAGTGCGTGAGAGTGCGTGAGAGTGCGTGAGTGTGCGTGAGTGTGAGTGAGTGTGAGTGAGTGTGAGTGTGTGAGTGTGTGAGTGTGTGTGTATGAGTGTGTGAGAGTGTGTGAGAGTGTGTGAGAGTGTGTGAGAGTGTGTGAGAGTGTGTGAGAGTGTGTGAGAGTGCGTGTGAGTGCTTGTGAGTGCGTGTGAGTGCGTGAGAGTGCGTGAGAGTGCGTGAGTGTGTGAGTGTGAGTGAGTGTGTGTGTATTAGTGTGTGAGAGTGTGTGAGAGTGTGTGAGAGTGTGTGTGAGTGTGTGTGAGTGTGTGTGAGTGTGTGATAGTGTGTGAGAGTGTGTGAGAGTGTGTGAGAGTGTGTGATAGTGTGTGAGAGTGAGTGAGAGTGTGTGAGAGTGTGTGAGAGTGTGTGAGAGTGTGTGAGAGTGTGTGAGTGAGTGAGAGTGTGTGTGAGTGAGTGTGAGTGAGTGTGAGTGAGTGTGAGTGAGTGTGAGTGAGTGTGTGTGAGAGTGTGTGAGAGTGTGTGAGAGTGCGTGAGAGTGCGTGAGAGTGCGTGAGAGTGCGTGAGAGTGCGTGTGAGTGCGTGAGAGTGCGTGAGTGCGTGAGTGTGAGTGTGAGTGTGAGTGTGAGTGTGAGTGTGTGTGTATGAGTGTGTGAGAGTGTGTGAGAGTGTGTGAGAGTGTGTGAGAGTGTGTGAGAGTGAGTGTGAGTGCGTGAGTGTGAGTGAGTGAGTGTGAGTGCGTGAGTGTGAGTGAGTGTGAGTGTGTGAGTGTATGAGTGTGTGAGAGTGTGTGAGAGTGTGTGAGAGTGTGTGAGAGTGTGTGAGAGTGTGTGAGAGTGTGTGAGAGTGTGTGAGAGTGTGTGAGAGTGCGTGTGAGTGCGTGTGAGTGCGTGAGAGTGCGTGAGAGTGCGTGTGAGTGTGTGAGTGTGAGTGTGTGAGTGTGAGTGAGTGTGAGTGTGTGTGTATTAGTGTGTGAGAGTGTGTGAGAGTGTGTGAGAGTGTGTGAGAGTGTGTGAGAGTGTGTGTGAGTGTGTGATAGTGTGTGATAGTGTGTGATAGTGTGTGAGAGTGTGTGTGAGTGTGTGTGTGAGTGTGTGTGTGAGTGTGTGTGAGAGTGTGTGAGAGTGTGTGTGAGAGTGTGTGTGTGAGTGTGTGAGAGTGTGTGTGAGAGTTCTTGTATGTTCTTTATGAGGACACAAGTGTGTATAATGACATAGGTATTACAATGTAAACATGGTTTATGAGGACACTTCCTGTGCTTAAAAACATACTAAACGGTGAAATTCAAAAAATGCAGAGAGTTTCCTGTGATGGGTAGGTTTAGGGGTAGGGTTAGTGTAGGGGGAGAGAATGTACAGTTTGTACAGTATAAAAAACATTACATCTTTGGAGAGTCCCCATAAACCACATATACAAGTGTGTGTGTGGTTGGTTGAGTGTGTGTGTGTGAGAGAGTCTCAGTGTGTAATGAAGGGTTGAAGTGGAGGAGATGCATGGCAAAGCTCTTAAAGTCACTGGGCCGCGGTCTCTTGTTTTAGTCATTAGAAGAGAAAGGAATGCTGGGATGTATTTGTGTCTGTCAGTGGCACGTTATACAACACATTCCTCTGGAGTTTTCAGGCTAACGGTCTCTTAGAGGAGCTTCATCAGCCCTGCGCCGCGTTTACAGCACACCGTACAGTCAGCAAACATCAGCTAAACACACTAATGGGCCGTTGTTTACCACAGCTCGTGTTAATGTAACCCCAGATCATCTTTAGTGTTTACACTGTTTATACTGTACTGTAGTCACTCACACTGTATGCTGCAGTTTCAGGTGAGAAACGTATGAAATCTTGAGTTAATTGTGGGTTCAATTAATCATTCTGTCATTATTTACACCTAAAATGCATGTTATTCTCCTCTTCTTGTCATTGAAGAGTGTAACAGCGATGCTGGTTCCGGGAAGTATCTTTTCCATTAATTTTTCCCATAGGGATATATAAAAAAAAAAGAAAAGTCTTCGTTAAAGAGTTATAAGTCATGAACCAAACCAAGCAGCTACAAGGTGAATCACAACAATACAAACTTTGTTTTGAAGCAAAAACATTTTTGAAAATCAGAGATTGTGAACTTAACAGCTACAATCCCATGAAGCACTGTAAGCAGAATAACCGAAATAAAAACTATGGAAAAATATAAAAACACTCATTTACAAATGTTTATATATATATATATATATATGAACTGTTAAAGGTGCCCTAGAATTAAAAAAAAATAATTTATCTTGGCATAGTTGAATAACAAGAGTTCAGTACATGGAAATGACATACAGTGAGTCTCAAACTCCATTGTTTCCTCCTTCTTATATAAATCTCATTTGTTTAAAAGACCTCCGAAGAACAGGCGAATCTCATACTGTTACGTAACACTCGGGGTCATTAATATGTACGCCTCCAATATTTGTATATGCCAGCCCATGTTCAAGGCATTAGACAAGGGCAGAACGTCTGGATGTGCACAGCTGAATCATCAGACTAGGTAAGCAAGCAAGAACAATAGCGAGAAATGGCAGATGGAGCGATAATAACTGACATGATCCATGATAACATGATATTTTTAGTGATATTTGTAAATTGTCTTTCTAAATGTTTCGTTAGCATGTTGCTAATGTACTGTTAAATGTGGTTAAAGTTACCATCGTTTCTTACTGTATTCACTGAGACAAGACTGTCGTTATTTTAATTTTTAAACACTTGCAGTCTGTATAATTCATAAACACAACTTCATTCTTTATAAATCTCTCCAACAGTTTATCATTAGCCGTTGGCCACGGAGCACAGCCTCAAATTCATTCAGAATCAAATGTAAACAATATAACAGTATACAATACTCACATAATCCGACGCATGCATGCCGCATTCATGACGAACACTTTGTGAAGATCCATTTGAGGGTTATATTAGCTGTGTAAACTTTGTTTATGCACTGTT
Organism: Chanodichthys erythropterus; assembly: GCF_024489055.1. Lineage (NCBI taxonomy): Eukaryota > Metazoa > Chordata > Actinopteri > Cypriniformes > Xenocyprididae > Chanodichthys > Chanodichthys erythropterus. The sequence continues at coordinate 51,421,414 of NC_090233.1, forward strand.
CAAGGCAAGCACGAGCTCCATGGGCGTGGAGCACGAGAATTAAAGGGCCAGTAGCCCTGAATCGGCGCATATTTAAAGATGCCCCAAAATGGCAGTTAAAAATAAATAAATAAATAAATAAATAAAAAAATCTATGGGGTATTTTGAGCTGAAACTTCACAGACACATTCAGGGGACACCTTAGACTTATATTACATCTTTTTAATATAGGAACAATGCACTCCTGTCAAAATAAAAGCCTTGCATCAGAAAAAACATTTAGAATTGCGTGTTTTTATTGTTCTTTCTTTGACCACACACTCCACGACCGACTCAAAACGCTCTTGCGACCTGAATTTCTGCACTTCAGATAGGATCGAGTCTGATACAATTACAAACCATTCTCTACAATCATGTACACAACCATTTGGAATAATTACGATTTTTGTAATGTTTTTGAAAGAAGTCTCTTGTGCTCACCAAGGCTGCATTTATTTGAGCAAAAATACAGTAAAAATACAAAAATTTCTACTTTTTGTGGAAACGGTGATTTAATATATATTTTTTTAGGATTGTTTGATGGATAGAGCAACATTTATCTGAAATGGAAATCTTTTGTAACATCACATACATATTAATTGTTAAACAGCCCTAAATTTAATGCTTCCTTGCTGAATAAAAACATAATTTCCTTCAAAAACGATAACCTTACTGACCCCAAACTCTTGACCCTTTTTCCACAGTAAGATCTCCAGTTGAGTCAATATGAGATCTCTAGAGCTCATATTCATGTGTCCAGCAGTGTTTCAGGATCTCTGACTGTAATGAATGAAAATTGTCAGTCTTGAGCTCAGCTGATGAGATTCAGATGTGGGCCGTTGGGTTTTTATTGGTTCGGTCTGTGGGTGGAGATCAGGTTCTGCGCTCTGAGATATAAAACATCAAAATGAACATCATCTAAATGTTAAACAGGATTTGATTTCTGTCACACAGCGTCTGTTTCCCTCTATTTGAGGTTTTGTGTGAATTTCTGGTGGGAAAAATCATTCTCAGAGCTTGCGTCACATGATATTGCGCGTTCCTTTCGTATATGTCACGAGGTCAGTGCGTTTGTGTATTTCTATAAGCTTTGATCATGCTGCCACTCATGACCCGCTAATGTGCTCTACGTGATTAATGCTTTTATTAATAGCTTGCTTCGTCATCTTCCTCTTATGGACGTGTCTTTCTGTGTGGAATCGGAGGTCTTTGTAAACAATAATGTGTGTCATGTGACTTTTTCATCAGGATACATCAAACGGCACAGGAAGACTGTGATTAGTGAAGGAAAAGCATGCAAATAGATCGGCTGCAGTGAGTTTATGTGCTCGTGTTATAGTATAGCACATGGGTCAGTAAGTGTTTTTTGCATTAAATTGATTAAAAATTGATAGTAAAGATATTTATTATAATATAATAACATATAAATTTTATGAACTTTCTACTCAAAGAATCCTGAAAAATAAAATGTCAACAAGAGCAGAGCAGCACAACTGTTTTCAATATTAATAATAATCAGAAATGTATGGAAGCTCATTTCCACCACTAAATAAAAAAATAAATAAAAAAAGGTAATTGCGTAATTTTATCTCACTGTTCTGCCTTTTTCCTCAGAATTGCAAGATTTAAACTCGCAATTGCGAGTTATATAGTCAGAATTATAAAGTTGCAATTCTGACTTTATAACTCACAATTCTGACTTTATAACTCGCAATTCTGGCTTTATCTTGTAATTCTGACTATATGTGCAATTCTGACTTTATATCTCACAATTCTGACTTTATCTTGTAATTCTGACTATATGTGCAATTCTGACTTTATATCTCGCAATTCTGACTTTATCTTGTAATTCTGACTTTATATCTGCAATTCTGACTATACAACTCGCATTTCTGACTTTATATCTCACAATTCTGACTTTATCTCGCAATTCTGACTTTATAACTCGCAATTCTGACTTTATCTTGTAATTCTGACTTTATAACTCGCAATTCTGACTTTATAACTCGCAATTCTGACTTTATAACTCGCAATTCTGACTTTATAACTCGCAATTCTGACTTTATATCTCGCAATTCTGACTTTATAACTCGCAATTCTGACTTTATCTTGTAATTCTGACTTTATAACTCGCAATTCTGACTTTATAACTCGCAATTCTGACTTTATATCTCGCAATTCTGACTTTATAACTCGCAATTCTGACTTTATCTTGTAATTCTGACTTTATAACTCACAATTCTGACTTTATAACTCGCAATTCTGACTTTATAACTCGCAATTCTGACTTTATAACTTGCAATTCTGACTTTATATCTCGCAATTCTGACTTTATCTCGCAATTCTGACTTTATCTTGTAATACTGACTTTATATCTCACAATTCTGACTTTATCTCGCAATTCTGACTTTATAACTCGCAATTCTGACTTTATCTTGTAATTCTGACTTTATAACTCACAATTCTGACTTTATAACTCGCAATTCTGACTTTATAACTCGCAATTCTGACTTTATCTTGTAATTCTGACTTTATATCTCGCAATTCTGACTTTATAACTCGCAATTCTGACTTTATCTTGTAATTCTGACTTTATATCTCGCAATTCTGACTTTATAACTCGCAATTCTGACTTTATATCTCGCAATTCTGACTTTATATCTCGCAATTCTGACTTTATAACTCGCAATTCTGACTTTATAACTCGCAATTCTGACTTTATCTTGTAATTCTGACTTTATCTTGTAATTCTGACTTTATCTTGTAATTCTGACTTTATCTTGTAATTCTGACTTTATATCTGCAATTCTGACTATACAACTCGCATTTCTGACTTTATATCTCGCAATTCTGACTTTATAACTCGCAATTCTGACTTTATCTTGTAATTCTGACTTTATAACTCACAATTCTGACTTTATAACTCGCAATTCTGACTTTATATCTCGCAATTCTGACTTTATAACTCGCAATTCTGACTTTATATCTCACAATTCTGACTTTATAACTCGCAATTCTGACTTTATAACTCGCAATTCTGACTTTATCTTGTAATTCTGACTTTATATCTCGCAATTCTGACTTTATATCTCGCAATTCTGACTTTATAACTCGCAATTCTGACTTTATCTTGTAATTCTGACTTTATATCTCGCAATTCTGACTTTATAACTCGCAATTCTGACTTTATATCTCGCAATTCTGACTTTATAACTCGCAATTCTGACTTTATATCTCACAATTCTGACTTTATAACTCGCAATTCTGACTTTATAACTCGCAATTCTGACTTTATCTTGTAATTCTGACTTTATAACTCACAATTCTGACTTTATAACTCGCAATTCTGACTTTATATCTCGCAATTCTGACTTTATAACTCGCAATTCTGACTTTATATCTCGCAATTCTGACTTTATCTCGCAATTCTGACTTTATCTTGTAATTCTGACTTTATATCTGCAATTCTGACTATACAACTCGCATTTCTGACTTTATATCTCACAATTCTGACTTTATCTCGCAATTCTGACTTTATAACTCGCAATTCTGACTTTATCTTGTAATTCTGACTTTATAACTCACAATTCTGACTTTATAACTCGCAATTCTGACTTTATAACTCGCAATTCTGACTTTATATCTCACAATTCTGACTTTATAACTCGCAATTCTGACTTTATAACTCGCAATTCTGACTTTATCTTGTAATTCTGACTTTATATCTCGCAATTCTGACTTTATAACTCGCAATTCTGACTTTATATCTCGCAATTCTGACTTTATAACTTGCAATTCTGACTTTATATCTCACAATTCTGACTTTATAACTCGCAATTCTGACTTTATAACTCGCAATTCTGACTTTATCTTGTAATTCTGACTTTATCTTGTAATTCTGACTTTATATCTGCAATTCTGACTATACAACTCGCATTTCTGACTTTATATCTCACAATTCTGACTTTATCTCGCAATTCTGACTTTATCTTGTAATTCTGACTTTATAACTCACAATTCTGACTTTATAACTCGCAATTCTGACTTTATAACTCGCAATTCTGACTTTATCTTGTAATTCTGACTTTATATCTCGCAATTCTGACTTTATATCTCGCAATTCTGACTTTATAACTCGCAATTCTGACTTTATATCTCACAATTCTGACTTTATAACTCGCAATTCTGACTTTATCTTGTAATTCTGACTTTATCTTGTAATTCTGACTTTATATCTCGCAATTCTGACTTTATAACTCGCAATTCTGACTTTATAACTCGCAATTCTGACTTTATATCTCACAATTCTGACTTTATAACTCGCAATTCTGACTTTATAACTCGCAATTCTGACTTTATCTTGTAATTCTGACTTTATCTTGTAATTCTGACTTTATATCTCGCAATTCTGACTTTATATCTCGCAATTCTGACTTTATATCTCGCAATTCTGACTTTATCTTGTAATTCTGACTTTATATCTCACAATTCTGGCTTTATATCTGCAATTCTGACTATACAACTCGCATTTCTGACTATACAACTCGCAATTCTGACTTTACATCTCGCAATTCTGACTTTACATCTCGCAATTCTGACTTTACATCTCGCAATTCTGACTTTACATCTCGCAATTCTGACTTTACATCTCGCAATTCTGACTTTACATCTCGCAATTCTGACTTTACATCTCACAATTCTGACTTTACATCTCACAATTCTGACTTTACAACTCACAATTCTGACTTTATTTTGTAATTCTGACTTTATATCTCGCAATTCTGACTTTATAACTCGCAATTCTGACTTTATATCTCGCAATTCTGACTTTATAACTCGCAATTCTGACTTTATGTCTCGCAATTCTGACTTTATATCTCGCAATTCTGACTATACAACTCGCAATTCTGACTATACAACTCGCAATTCTGACTTTACATCTCGCAATTCTGACTTTACATCTCGCAATTCTGACTTTACATCTCGCAATTCTGACTTTACATCTCGCAATTCTGACTTTACATCTCGCAATTCTGACTTTACATCTCGCAATTCTGACTTTATATGTGCAATTTTGACTTTATATCTCACAATTCTGACTTTATATCTCACAATTCTGACTTTATATCTCACAATTCTGACTATACAACTCGCAATTCTGACTATACAACTCGCAATTCTGACTTTACATCTCGCAATTCTGACTTTACATCTCGCAATTCTGACTTTACATCTCGCAATTCTGACTTTACATCTCGCAATTCTGACTTTACATCTCGCAATTCTGACTTTATATGTGCAATTTTGACTTTATATCTCACAATTCTGACTTTATATCTGCAATTCTGACTATACAACTCGCATTTCTGACTTTACAACTCGCAATTCTGACTTTACATCTCACAATTCAGAGAAAAAAAAGTCAGAATTGTGAGATAAAGTCGCAATTACCTTTATTTTTTATTTCATGGTGGAAACAAGCTTCCATAAAAATGTTTCTTGAGCAGCGAATCATCATATTAGAATGATTTCTGAAGGATCATGTGACACTGAAGATGGAGTAATGATGCTGAAAATTCAGCTTTGATCACAAGAATAAATTACATTTTAACATATATTCACATAGAAAACGGCAATTTTAATTAGGAGTTATAATTCACTGTTTTTACTGTATTTTTGATCAAATAAATGCAGCCTCTTTCAAAAAAATCTTACCAACCCCAAACTTTTAAATGATAGTGGAACATTTTAGGAGTGAATCGCTGGGGTTTTTATTACATCTGTGTGTGTGATAGAGAAACTGTAATGGTTGTAGTGATGACCATATTAGCAACATTTTGACATCTTGCTACTGTAAACATGGCAATTTTTGTCAAAAGCAAGACGCATTCTAGTTCATGAAATGTTAGTAAACCTCTGTTGTCAGTGGCGCCGTGTTGTTTACACTCTTCAAACTGTTGTTGGAAACGGCGTGCTCTTTCTGGACAAAATGTATGGCTGGAGACTGTGAGGTCAAGGTTTGGCTGCTTCGCTGGTAGATCTACATTACACCACCATAAAGCATATTTCTCCATTGATGTCCTGACAAAATACAACGTTTGTGAGCAGCATATAAATCGTGTTACCGTAGATGTTTTACCAGGGAGCTTTTTGTGGAGGCTCTTAAAAACTGATTTATATTTTCCTATTTGCAGTCTTTGACGTCACGGTTCAGTACTGAAGTCTTTGAGGCTCACAGTGTCATAAAGCTGTTTTCTTGCGGCTCGAACACTTTATGATACGGTTCCGTTTGTTAACAGTGGTTAACTACATCAGTTAACACGAACTAACAATGAACATTTTATATTTCTTTGTCATTTACACTGTTCTTTTATTGTAAATTCATGTTGCAAATTGTATACAGCTACGCTGCAGTTGCTTTGGCGATACAAGTGAACTTTAAGGGATGCGTAAAAAAAACAGAGGTCAAAGGTTACTAGTGTGTGTTTGAGTCACAAATGTATATCTTTGTATTTTTCCAAATTTTAATGATATTTGATTGTTTGTGTGTGTGTTTGTGTGTTTAAAACTTATTGCAATTTTTAAATGCAGTTTATAAAAAAAAAAATCCAGGTTTGCTGTGCTTTAATAATAATAATAATAATAATAATAATAATAATAATAATAATAATAATAATAATAATAATAATAATAATAATAATAATAATTATTATTATTATTATTAGAACTAGAACTAGAAGTAGTAGTATTTATAGAAATAATAATAATGATTATTATTATTATTATTATTATTATTATTATTATTTAAAAAATAATTGCAATTTTAAATTGCAATATAAAACAAAATCCATGTTTGCTGTGCTTGGTTGTAGAATAATAACTATTATTATTATTATTATTATTATTAATAATAATTTTACTACTACTACGACGATGACGACTACTACTGCGACTAGTAGTAGTAGATGATAATAATAATAATAATAATAATGTTTTTATTCTACAAACAAGCAAAGCAAACTTGTTTTTTTAAAAATTGTTATTAATAATAATGATAATGATAATAATGATAATAATAATAATAATAATAATAATTATTATTATTATTATTATTATTATTATTATATAGCCATATTGATATATAAATTACAAACTTTTGGCCAAATTGTACAGCAAAATATTTAATAATAATATTATTAATTATTATTATTATTATTATAAAAACTTTTTCTACTACTACTACTACTACTACAAGTATTTATAATAATAATAATAATAATAATAATAACTATTATTCTTATTTATTAATAATAATAGTTATTATTATTATTATTATTAATAATAATAATAATAATAAATATCCTGCTGCAAAACTATTATTATTATTAACTATTATTATTACTAAATACAATTTTTTGTAATGCAATAAAGCTAAAACTAAAATTGAAAACAGTGAAAACTAATTGATTTAAACTAGTTAATTTCAATATTTGCTAATACATTATTAAAATCAAAAGTTGTATATGTTAATATTATTTAATGACCTAAGCTGACATGAATTCATTTATTTATTTATTTTTTAAGATTTAATAAATATGGTGACAAATGTATCGCTCATTGTTAGCTTAATTAGTCAGAATTGCTTAATTAATGCAACATTATCTAATCAGACCTTACTGTAGTGTTACTGAGTCATTATCAGAACTGATTCATACTTTGTGTGTACATGCATCTCTCTTCATTATTATTACAGAGCTTCTTTCAGTAAACAGAGGTCAAAAAGTCACCGGTGTGTGTTTGAGTCACACTGTGTGTGTGTGTGTGTGTGTGTGTGTGTGTGTGTGTGTGTGTGTGTGTGTGTGTGTGTGTGTGTGTGTGTGTTCATGTGAGAAAAGTCCCCTTCATAACTTAATCTCTGTTTTAATGCAGTTTTAACTGCGTGTGTCACAGTCATTTATCTGAAATTGTGTGTGTGATTGAGTGGTGTGTGTGTGTGTGTGTGTGTGTGTGTGTGTGTGTGTGTGTGTGTGTGTGTGTGTGTGTGTGTGTGTGTGTGTGTGTGTGTGTGTGTGTGTGTGTGTGTGTGTGTGTGTGTGTGTGTGTGTGTGTGTGTGTGTGTGTGTGTGAGATGATTTACTAAACTCCATTACTCCACATCAAAGCGTCTCAGATCTCGCGCCGCTCTCACAACAAAAGCCATATTGTACACGCAGATACTGACAGAAAACGCTTCATGCTTCTCAAAATCACATGCTCGCCCTACGGCCGGCCAAGAGCTGCGCCGTGTCCCGCCGCTGACCTTTCCCCGCACTTTTTCTCCCTGTACAAGACTTCAGAGTTGACTGTTGAATCGTTTGTGCCAACCGTGCCTTTCCCAAACACTCCTGAGTTTCCAAACAGCCTGAAGAAAGAAGCGGTCCGTCAGAACGCGGGGTTTCTGCTGACGCTTCAGTAAATAACGGCGGTTTGATGCAGGATTTGCAGGTAGGCCTATCGCAGTTTTATTTGCAGTAGCCAGACTTTTACTATAAAGTCAAGTCTGATTATTCTGACCAAGAACCGCCCACTTAGACAGGAAGAGATGTTGGCTTGATTGAATTTTAAACCGTCCAATCACGGTTAAATTCAATTTTGCATGCTAATTAGGGGCTGGTTCATCTAAATTTGTTCAGATTATGGATTTGTGGATTGTTGTACAGAAAACTTGTATTGGAATGTATGAAGACTTTGTATGTTTTTGGTTCTGAATGTCATTTTGCGTGATCTTTATAGCCGTACTGAAAGTGACAATAGATAATTCACCCCAGATCTCGAACATTAATTCATGGAAACAAGAACTGTGAAGTATTTCTTATGACAGATTGTTTCAGTCACTCAGTATGTATTTCTAATAATGTTAAAATGGTGTAATATGGTTTTAGTTGTGAGTTCAGTGTGCTTGCAGAGAGACTCCGCCCACACTCTCTTCTGATTGGCTGTGACTTTTGATGGACTTGGTTGTGAGTTCAGTGTGCTTGCAGAGACTCCGCCCACATACTCTTCTGATTGGCTGTGATTTTTGATGGACTTGGTTGTTAGTTCAGTGTTCTTGCAAAGAGACTCCGCCCACATACCCTTCTGATTGGCTGTGACTTTTGATGGACTTGGTTGTGAGTTCAGTGTTTGCAAAGAGACTCCGCCCACATGCTCTTCTGATTGGCTGTGACTTTTGATTGAATTGGTTGAGTGCAGTACGTTTGCAGATAGACTCCGCCCACACTCTTCTGATTGGCTGTGACTTTTGATGGATTTAGTTGTGAGTTCAGTGTTTGCAAAGAGACTCCGCCCACATGCTCTTCTGATTGGCTGTGACTTTTGATGGATTTAGTTGTGAGTTCAGTGTTTGCAAAGAGACTCCGCCCACATGCTCTTCTGATTGGCTGTGACTTTTGATGGATTTAGTTGTGAATTCAGTGTGTTTGCAAAGAGACTCCGCCCACACTCTTCTGATTGGCTGTGACTTTTGATGGATTTGGTTGTGAGTTCAGTGTGTTTGCAAAGAGACTCCGCCCACATGCTCTTCTGATTGGCTGTGACTTTTGATGGATTTGGTTGTGAGTTCAGTGTGTTTGCAAAGAGACTCCGCCCACATGCTCTTCTGATTGGCTGTGACTTTTGATGGATTTAGTTGTGAATTCAGTGTGTTTGCAAAGAGACTCCGCCCACACTCTTCTGATTGGCTGTGACTTTTGATGGATTTGGTTGTGAGTTCAGTGTGTTTGCAAAGAGACTCCGCCCACACACTCTTCTGATTGGCTGTGACTTTTGATGGATTTGTTTGTGAGTTCAGTGTGTTTGCAAAGAGACTCCGCCCACATGCTCTTCTGATTGTCTGTGACTTTTGATTGAATTGGTTGAGTGCAGTACGTTTGCAGATAGACTCCGCCCACACTCTCTTCTGATTGGCTGTGACTTTTGATGGATTTAGTTGTGAATTCAGTGTGTTTGCAAAGAGACTCCGCCCACACTCTTCTGATTGGCTGTGACTTTTGATGGATTTAGTTGTGAGTTTAGTGTGCTTGCAGAGAGACTCCGCCCACACGCTCTTCTGATTGGCTGTGATTTTTGATTGAATTGGTTGTGAGTTTAGTGTGTTTGCAAAGAGACTCCGCCCACACGCTCTTCTGATTGGCTGTGACTTTTGATGGACTTGGTTGTTAGTTCAGTGTTCTTGCAAAGAGACTCCGCCCACATACCCTTCTGATTGGCTGTGACTTTTGATGGACTTGGTTGTGAGTTCAGTGTGCTTGCAGAGAGACTCCGCCCACATACTCTTCTGATTGGCTGTGACTTTTGATGGATTTAGTTGTGAGTTCAGTGTTTGCAAAGAGACTCCGCCCACATGCTCTTCTGATTGGCTGTGACTTTTGATGGATTTAGTTGTGTGCAGTGTGTTTGCAAAGAGACTCCGCCCACACACTCTTCTGATTGTCTGTGACTTTTGATTGAATTGGTTGAGTGCAGTATGTTTGCAGATAGACTCCGCCCACACTCTTCTGATTGGCTGTGACTTTTGATGGATTTAGTTGTGAGTTCAGTGTTTGCAAAGAGACTCCGCCCACATGCTCTTCTGATTGGCTGTGACTTTTGATGGATTTAGTTGTGAGTTCAGTGTTTGCAAAGAGACTCCGCCCACATGCTCTTCTGATTGGCTGTGACTTTTGATGGATTTGTTTGTGAGTTCAGTGTGTTTGCAAAGAGACTCCGCCCACATGCTCTTCTGATTGGCTGTGACTTTTGATGGATTTGTTTGTGAGTTCAGTGTGTTTGCAAAGAGACTCCGCCCACATACTCTTCTGATTGGCTGTGACTTTTGATTGAATTGGTTGTGAGTTCAGTGTGTTTGCAAAGAGACTCCGCCCACATGCTCTTCTGATTGGCTGTGACTTTTGATGGATTTAGTTGTGTGCAGTGTGTTTGCAAAGAGACTCCGCCCACACACTCTTCTGATTGGATTTGTTTGTGAGTTCAGTGTGTTTGCAAAGAGACTCCGCCCACATGCTCTTCTGATTGTCTGTGACTTTTGATTGAATTGGTTGAGTGCAGTACGTTTGCAGATAGACTCCGCCCACACTCTCTTCTGATTGGCTGTGACTTTTGATGGATTTAGTTGTGAATTCAGTGTGTTTGCAAAGAGACTCCGCCCACACTCTTCTGATTGGCTGTGACTTTTGATGGATTTAGTTGTGAGTTTAGTGTGCTTGCAGAGAGACTCCGCCCACACGCTCTTCTGATTGGCTGTGACTTTTGATGGATTTAGTTGTGAATTCAGTGTGTTTGCAAAGAGACTCCGCCCACGCTCTTCTGATTGGCTGTGACTTTTGATGGATTTAGTTGTGAGTTTAGTGTGCTTGCAGAGAGACTCCGCCCACACGCTCTTCTGATTGGCTGTGACTTTTGATGGATTTAGTTGTGAATTCAGTGTGTTTGCAAAGAGACTCCGCCCACGCTCTTCTGATTGGCTGTGACTTTTGATGGATTTAGTTGTGAGTTTAGTGTGCTTGCAGAGAGACTCCGCCCACATACTCTTCTGATTGGCTGAGATTAGTTTTGTTGCATTCTTACCGCATCGTGTCTGGTTAGGACACGGAGTAAACACCTAAAACAAAACCAGTTTTATGATGTTTCAGGTGTTTTAAACGCTTGCAAATCCTCCTCTCTGTTGCAGTCGGGGTAATTGTATGTGATTTTGTTTCCCGTTGAGCCGATATAAACCTCTGCATTTTATAATTGCATAAACTAATCAGATCAGACCTGCAGCTTTTGTGGCGTGTGAGATCGAAGGTGTTGCCGTCTCATTGGCTGAAGGCGCTGGAAACGCTCTCGGCCAGAGGCTGTTTCCACACTCATTCAGATGGGTCAGGAAAGTATGTGCAGATTCTGTTTTTTCCCCTCCGTTATTGACTTTGCGAGCTGCTTCTATCATGAGCAGGAATCCTCTGAGACGAGCGATGTGTCATTTTGCTCATATGTCTGAGAGGAGTGTTTCAGCTATCTAGACAAATGTTTTAGCATGGTGTTAGCAGATTTCTCTTCACAGATTCTTTTCCATGATGTTGCATCGTTGTGATTTATCGCATCATTCCTGTAAATTTTGTTGAAATGAAAGTATTCTAATGATGTCATAAATAAAGAATCAATGAAAAATAAATAAAATTCAAACCTTTATCTTGCCCTTCAAGCTTTTTATTACAAGTATGAGTAGATGGCTGGTGCATGTTGCGTTCCCAAACTTTGAACATTATTGCGATACACATTATTCCCTAATTTTCTACCAGCTGCAGATTTATTGCACAATATTGCTATTATTTGATGTTATCGCACAGCCCTGAGGACTAGCAATTAAAATGTGGTGCAGACAGAACACAAGAACATGTTCTGCGTGAATGGCCTCTTACACGGCTCTCCTCTGTCACTGTCTGTTGATCTGATCCCAGTCTGACTGCCCAACAAATGATGAGGAAGAGAAGCAGGACAGAAAACCCCAGTTCTGCTGGGCCACATGACACTGACGCAGGTCTCTCTCTCTCTCTCTCTCTGGTTGGAGGTGAATGCTTTGGCACGCTGCAGGAATGTTTAAGGACTGTTGCTCTGTTGGCCGCTCCTGCTCAGCTCAGATGAGTGCAAGTTCAGAAGCCAGAGCTGCCCACATCATTAACCCTCTCCTCTCCACACATGTGCCGTCATATTTTGCACTTTAGTTGCATGTATTTATTTTTGGTCAAACCTTGTTAGTCAAAATTCATTGCACACAGAGTTAAAGTTGTGTTACTTGTAGGGCTTGCATAGATAACTATTTAAATGTTTAATTTAATTTTATTTATTATATTTTTATATATTAATATAATGTTAATATATTTTTATTATATTTTTATTTATTTACTTATTTATTTTTGCATGATTTAATCAAACATAACTATTTTAATTTAATATTTTGTTTTATTTCATTTATTTATTTGCATTATTTCAACAAACCCATTATTTTATTTTATTTTATTTTATTTTATTTTACTTTATTTTACTTTATTTTACTTTATTTTATTATTTTAACAAGCCCATAGTCCTACATATAAACCTTGTTAGTCAAAATTCATTGCAAACAGAGTTAAGGTTGTGTTACTTGTAGGGCTTGCATAGACTAGTCGAGTAGTTGAGAGATCGACTACTTCAAGCACTATTCGGCGCTGTCAGAAATCGACTACTCGAGTGTGCATTACCTGTGTGTGAGGAGAGGACGATAGCGCGATGACTTGTATTAGTCTATAAACTATCAAGCCGGTTGAAGTGAGATTCTATTCGTTCTTGTTATTGCTGTTGAAAACTTGGAAAATATTAAAGTTATTATTAAATTAATGTATGCATGCAGCCATGCACATATAGTTTGCATATACAACGCAAATGTTTTTTTTATATACTTTTAAATATGAATATAATATTAATATAATAATTTTATTATTTTGCATTTATTTTAGTTATTGTATTTATTTATTTATTTATTTATTTATTTATTTATTGTTGATTACAATTGTTGTTGATTGCATGATTTAAACAAACCCATAACTATTTTATTTTTAATTTTTATTTAATTTTATTGTAATTTTATTTTATTAATATTATTTTTCATTATATTATATTTTTTATTTATTATATTTAATTTATTTATTGTTGCATGATTTAAACAAACCCATAAATATTTAAATTTTTTATTTAATTTTATTTTTATTTATTATACTTTTAAATATTAATATAATATTAATACAATGTTTTTTTATTACATTTTGTTTTATATTTATTATATTTCATTTATTTATTTATTTATTGTTGCATGATTTTAAACAAACCCATAACTATTTAAATTTTTAATTTAATTTTATTTATTATATTTTTAAATATTAATATAATGTTAATATATTTTTATTATATTTTTTTTATTTATTTACTTATTTATTTTTGCATGATTTAATCAAACATAGCTATTTTAATTTAATATTTTGTTTTATTTCATTTATTTATTTATTTGCATTATTTCAACAAACCCATTATTTTATTTTATTTTATTTTATTTTATTTTATTTTATTTTATTTTATTTTATTATTTTAACAAGCCCATAGTCCTACATATAAACCTTGTTAGTCAAAATTCATTGCAAACAGAGTTAAGGTTTTGTTACTTGTAGGGCTTGCATAGACTAATCGAGTCTATCGAGATCGATAGGAGAGGACAATAGCGCCAATGACTTATGTTAGTCTATAAACTATCAAGCCGGTTGAAGTAAGATTCTATTCATTCTTGTTATTGCTGTTGAAAACTTGGTAAATATTAAAGTTATTATTATAAGTTATTATTAAATTACTGTATGCATGCAGCCACGCACATATAGTTTGCATATACGACGCGAATGTTGCGTGCAGCTATTTGGCTTTACTCTGTTATATGAAAATTAAAATATGTAATGTCATAATTATAATGTTTTGAGAGTTATGTAATCGTTGCATAATGCTAGGAATTAATAAACATATGAAGAGTTCATTTGCAAAAACCGATAAACGCCATTTTAAAAAAAAATGAACTAAGTGTTGTGCATTATTCTCCATATATAGCACGTTCTGTACCCTAAATCCATTTTGTCAGAAGAGCCGGTTTTGTCCACTTTCAGGCATCGCAAGTTCACGTTTTACAGCAGAAGCCGACAAGTGCCCTTGTTGTTTGTGTACAGAAACCGATAAGTCCGTTTTAGCGAATCAGCGCGCAGTATTCAGGTCAGGTGACAAGGCTTCTAGTCACTTCAAAAAGACGTGCTAGCTGAGGGAAGTTTTGTCAAAGCTCACTAAAAGTGATCGAGGATTTATGATTTCGACTCCTGTAAGTCCTTGTACACCATACACGACTTACATGCTGAAAAATTGGTTGTCCTTTTGTGTGTGTGTGTGTGTGTGCGCGCGCGCACATGCGTGTGTGGATGAGTGCGTGTGTGTGTACTTGTGTGCCGATCTGTGTGTGTGTGTTTGAGAGAGAGAGAGAGAGAGAGAGAGAGCGAGAGAGAGAGCGTGCGTGTGTGTATGTGTGCCGATCTGTTTGTGTGTGTGTGTGTGTGTGTGTGTGTGTGTGTGTGCGCGCGCGCGCGCGTGGGTGGGTGTGTGTGTGCGTTTGTGTGCACATGTGTGTTTGAGAGTGTTTTAAATGCAATTACTTGGGTTTTGTTTAACTATGAAACATGAAATGTGGAGTTATCTGCTTTTGCCAAAAAAACGACTGTTGGAGTTATCTGCTTTTGCTAAAAAACAAACTTTTAATATATATATAAAACATACTTTCACTGAATTTTAATTTTTTAATTTACCTGTATTTTTTAGAGTTATCTTTACTTAATCAAAACAGCCCAACTGCAGTTTGATTGTTATTACTTGGAATGCACGATAAAAAAAACATGATTTGTGAGAATTCATAAAAATGGAGTTATCTGTTTTTGCAAATAAACTCTTCATATATTGATAAGAACTATTTAATGTCTTTTCATTTAGAGTAGCATGAACCACGAGTAGTCGAGTAACTCGAGTATTGTTTTGATGAGAATTCGACTAGCAGAAATCAGTGCAACCTCTACTAGTACTCAATTTCACATAGACAAAGAGTTGCATTTGTTCAGTGCATCAGGCTTTTAGGAGACTTCATTGATTATAATAGGAGTTAGTTTTCATGCATCACAACTTGTGGCTTGCATACAGTGTAGACAGTTTAATTGAGCTGAATAATGACTACATACACACACACAAGCTCAAAATACCTTGTCAAATTTGGGTGTAAGCAAAAACGCGCCGTTGTTGTGTGTGTCCCTTTAAATGCTTATTATAAGAAGCTCGTTGTAGTCCCTACGAGTCGTTTGTTGTAGTCCTTAAAAAGCAAAAATATCTCCCTTTGCATTGAACTTTCGTAACTTTGCTGTAACTTGACATTTTGATTAATTTTGATGCCACATCACCATCTTTGCTTATTCGAAACCATTTGGCCAGTATTGGTCCAGCAGTGCACCACTGCATCGTGACTGTGTCTGATATGTTTGGCATGTATTGCACACCACAGCTTCTGCAGCACTTTTCCATTCAGTTTTGTGACTTGTTTCTTTTGGTGTGGGTCTTTAAGTCATAATCTCACTCTTCACTCCAGAGTCCAGAAGCACGCAGGGTCTGTCGGGCTTCGCTTCAAGCGCCGTGACGCAGCGACTGCACAAAGAGCCTGTGAAACCTGCAGCTGTTTTTGCAAAGAGGACCAGCCGTAGTTTTTATCCGTGACTGTGACTGGCTTTCTTTCAGTCCCTTCCACATCAAGGCCTCGGTTGCATCAGCCTAAGTGAGCTTCAGAGTCGCACTGCACTTTGAAACCACACACAGAATAAGTGGCAACAGGCTCTGGCTTTAATAAAGGCAGTTATTTAAAGCAACGGCCAATGAGGTTTGCTTGAATATCATGAAAACAGGTCCAGGCTATATTACACCCTAAAATCAAATGAATTATACTGGGAATACAGGGGGCAAAATGTGCTTAATTGTCATTGCAAAAAATTCAATTTTATTTTGGGCTGAAATTCTGTGCAAACGTTTTGTGAGGTTCTCCCTCTCTCCATTGATATTTCTCTTCTCTGGTGTGTTTGTGTGAGCTGCAGTCTTTCCTGTTAGAGTTTGTTCGGCCGGTTTCCCTTCAGATAATGACATGTCTCCCAGAAGACCTTGGACTGTCTGGAACGCCGTGCAGCACATATGGCCTCAGCGGGACTGCGTTGCATTCCTTACACACGTGCACGCAAACGCCAGCTTACAGCCGTTCACAGATGCATGTTTGTGCTTCATGTTACTGAACTTCTGCGCTGCTCTATGATGATCCAGATTTAATCTTTATTATAGGGATTTTATATGAATTTTTTTTTTTTTTTTTATGTGAACAAACCCAAAAGCCCTATTTTATTTTATTTTATTTTATTATTTATACTTTTAAATATTAGTATAATATTAATATAATATTTTTATTATATTGCATTTTTTATTTATTATATTTTATTTATTTATTTTATTTATTGTTGAATGATTTAAACAAACCCATAACTATTTTAATTTAATCTAATTTTTTTATGTATTTATAATTTTAAATATTAGTATATTAATATAATATTTTTATTATATTGCATTTTTATTTATTATATTTTATTCATTCATTTATTTATTTATTGTTGCATGATTTAAACAAACCCATAACTATTTTATTTTTTACTTGTAATTTTATTTTATTAATATAATATTTTTCATTATATTATCTTTTTTTATTTATTATATTTAATTTGTTTATTGTTGCACGATTTAAACAAACCCATAACTAGTTTAATTTAATTTAATTTAATTTAATCTTTATTATTTAGTTACTAAATTAATCTTTATACTTTTAAATATTAATATAATATTAATATGATATTTTTATTATATTACATTATTCTATTTTTTTATATTTATATTATTTATTTATTGTTGCATGGTTTAAACAAACATAACTATTTTAATTTAATATTTATTTTATTTTTTTTATTTTATTTTGTTTTAACACGCCCATAGTCCTACATATAAAAATCATTCATGTAATTTAAATTTTGTTTTATTTTTTGTACATATTTTATAATTGCTTTTATTTTTATTTTGTTTTATATATATTTTTTAATTCATATTTGTCTTGAACAGTGGGTGGTAAGTTTTGTGTTTTTTGTCTTGTTTTTCAGTAAAAACATCTAAACATTCTTAAATCATAAGTTTATTGGATTTTGCATGTAAAGTAAATGTATCATGATTCAAGAACATTGATATATGTGCACTGAAAAACAAGACAAAAATAGTAAGAAAGAAAACTTGCAGGATAAGTCACTCGGGCCATGCGTTACAGTGATTTTTAGTAAGGTCAAAGGGCTTTTAGGCCCTCCGTGTCACTTCCAGCACCCTTTACCCATGGTAAAATCACTGTGACAGCATCTTTTAAACTGTTGTTCTGAGTTTTTCCGTTGATGATACTGAGGCTCTGTGCAGGTGTGTGTTATCTGTGTGAGAAAACCCCTCAGCTTTGGCTTTTTTCCCTGTTTTCATCTTTTCCTTGGAATCTTCCTGTTGCCTGCAGCCCTAATAACAGCCGATTCCCTGTCCCGATCCGCTGCCGTGGGCTCGGCGCATCACGGTAATGATGAAAAACTCGTCTTTTGATGTGAACATTCCACGCTTTATGATATTAATGCAGGGGCTCAATTAGTGTTGAGTACTCTTGATTCGCATTCCTTCCATCCGACGCACATTCGCAGACGTACGTGTGTTCGGACATGCTCGGAATGTTCCTTCAAAGAGCTCGACGGTGTTTGGCCACATCGATGTGTGTGTGCACTCGACTCAGTTCACAACATTGTGAGTTATTGTGCTTCCAGTGGCTGTCCATCTTTCTTTTTACTGAACAGACAGACACTTCTATCCAGAAACTTGCAGTACATTTACCTTGAGCTACCTGCTCAAAAGAACAACTGTGGGGCTTTTTTGCATTGTATATTTATTTATTTATTTATTTAATTATTATTTGATTTATTTATTTGTAAATTATTTGTATTATTTATTTATATTTTTATTTTATATGATTTATCATTTCATTTAAATTTGGTTCATTTTATCATTTTGTTTTTATTGTATGTATGTATGTTATCTTTGGGAATCAAACCAGGAGTCTTCAGTAGATTTTTATTATTATTATTATTATTATTATTATTGTTTTATCTCAAATAGAAATGGGAATATTATCCAGTGGGTTTAATTAGGCTTTGCCATCATAATCTGTATTATTTCGTACAATATTTACTCA
>NC_090233.1:51445341-51620341 GCF_024489055.1 Chanodichthys erythropterus
TGCAGGAAAGCAGTGTCGGTAGTCATATCGCTGGTCATTTCGTGTGCCGTCCCAGCTGACCTTGGCATTCACTGGATTGTTTTTCCTCGTCAGCATGTTCTGAATCTGCTCTATAATGCTTCTGAAGTGCCAGCTGCAATGCGCCTTTGTTACACACTGGTAAACGGACACCGTGTGGCAGAACGCTTTGAGGAGACATTGTTTAACCATCTGCCTTTTGTCCTGCTCAGAGCTGCTGGTCTCATACAGGATTGATTGCAGAGCGACATATATATGTGCTATTTTTAATCAGTGTCTTTATCTGTCTGTCAGGGTTTCATGTTGGCTAATATTATGCTACTTTTGCTATTCTGGGAACAGATCTTGTATTAAGGATGTTTTGTATAGCAAAGCGATTGCAAGATTATTATTATAATATGATATTTATCAGAAAATGACAGTTCTGTGGAAGCCACAGAATAAAATAATTTTTAAAAAAAAGAACCGCTCATGGGCGGCTGGTCTGAAAACAAGGTGTGTTCAGGTGCATTGTTGGCGTGTTGCATCTGGTATCATTTAAAGCTCTTTGAAGCTGCACTGAAACTGTAATTTTGACCTTCAACCGTTTGGTGCCCATTGAGGTCCACTATATGGAGAAAAATCCTGGAATGTTTAATCAAAAACTTTCATTTCTTTTCAACTGAAGAAAGAAAGACATGAACATCTTGGATGACATGGGGGTGAATAAATTATCAGGAAATTTTAATATGAAAGTGAACTAATCCTTTAAGCTAGTCTTAGACTCAAATGTATGTTTGAGCTGTTTCGACTGAAAGCAACTTGTACTGACATAACGCTTGTAAAAGTTACTTAAATATCCTTTTTAACTAAGACCTAATCAAAGCCCTGTCTGTGAAACCAGGCCATGAACTCACAAATGCATGAAAAAAATATATATAGATATGTTATAGGCTATGTTTAAAAGTTATATATGTTCTGTTACTTCATGCTGTAACTGTTATGTATGTATGTGTGAATTGTGTTTTTCCTCATTTTTGTCAAACATGGGATATTTTGTTCTTCCACGTGCGACGGCACCTTTTAGAGTGATTTTGGTAGGAATCTGACAATTGTTTTGCATTGCCATTTGCTTTCCGGGCACGTCCAGCCTCTTTCAGAGCAGTGAAAGTGGATCCAGCCAGTGGATCTGTTACACCGTCCGTCTCCTACAATGGCAGAGATTTCCATCCGTGCAGCACAATAGAAACCTCACGTATGAAGTGAGACGGACGGTCCCTGATGGAGCAGGAATTCACAGAAAGACAGACGAGCCCAGTGTCTCTCCGAGCGCAGATACGCTCCGCCGCTCATGGTATGCGTGTTGGAGAAAGTTTGGGAAGAGGTTACAGTACGAGTCACCCGCCAACTGCCGGTGTGCATTGAAAGGGGTTAAAGGTTAACGGTTTGACTTATTCAACCTCCCTTTAGGAAGCTTTATGGGGGCAAATCATAAACTAGTCCACCTAACCAACCAGGGTTCAGAGGTCTCTCGCACAAGCAGACAATCATTGACGTGCCCAAGCGCGTTTCATGTGTTTTTCAAAGCGGGAAAATCAAAGGTGATTGTAATATAGGCCTCTTTGGGAGAGATGGCAGCAAATTATGGCCTGGAAAAATAAATAGAGAGCGAGAGCGATGCTGGCACGCCCTTGCGGCCGGTGTTGGGTTACAGTAGCTCCCTTTGAAAGACGCACAGGTAACTGGAAACGCACGGAAAGTTTTCTGGATGCGGTTTAGATCTCCTGCGCTCTCGATCGCGGTTAACGCCTCGCTATTGTGTTTGTGTGCGTGCATGTGTGTGTTGCATTGAGTTTGTCCAGCCAGAATCGCATCAATATCAGTATGAATATCACACGGGCTTTGTGTACAAATGCATTACATGGTTTATCGTGTCACACGCGGTCCTTTTTCCACGCTGCCATGCCAACTATTTACACCAGCGCTTCTCAGCTGCCGGCTCACGATCCAAAGGTGATCGCAGGTCTTTCTGGGTGAATAACTAAACGCATGATTGGTGCAAATTCCACATGATCCTTCAGAAATCATTCTGATTTGCTGCATAAGAAACATTTATTATTATCGATCTGTGTTGACAACAGTTCATATTTTTGTGGAAACTGATACACCACCATTCAATTCATTTTGATAATACTTTTCAGCAAGGACGCATTAAACTGGTCAAAAGTGACAGTAAAGAGATTTATAATGTTACAAAAGATTCTATTTCAAATAAATACTGTTCTTTTAGAACATTCCATTCATCAAAGAATCTTGAAAAATAATTGTCTTAATAAAGTATGAAGACATTGATAATAAAAAACATTATTAATAATTGAGCACCAATAATAATAATTGAGCAACTAATCAGCCTATTAGAAAGATTTCTGAAGAATCTTTCACAATATTACTGTTTTTATTAATATATTATTTAATATATATATATATATATATATATATATATATATATATATATATATATATATATATATATATATATATATATATATATATATATATATATATATATATATATTAATATATACACACACACATACAGTACAGTCCAAAAGTTTGGAACCACTAAGATTTGTAATGTTTTTAAAAGAAGTTTTGTCTGCTCACCAAGGCTGCATTTATTCGATCTAAAATACAGTAAAAATTTGAAATATTATTACTATGTAAAATAACTGTTTTCTATTTGAATATATTTCACAAAGTAATTTATTCCTGTGATCAAAGCTGAATTTTCAGCATCATTACTCCAGTCTTCAGTGTCACATGATCCTTCAGAAATCATTCTAATATGATGATTTGATGTTCAAGAAACATTTATGATTATTTTCAATGTTGAAAACAGTTGTGTACTTTTTTTTTTCAGGATTCCTTGATGAATAGAAAGTTCAGAAGAACAGCATTTATCTGAAATACAAAGCTTCTGTAGCATTATACACTACCGTTCAAAAGTTTGGGGTCAGTAAGAATTTTTATTTTTATTTTTTTGAAAAGAAATTAAAGAAATGAATACTTTTATTCAGCAAGGATGCATTAAATCAATCAAAAGTGGCAGTAAAGACATTTATAATGTTACAAAAGATTAGATTTCAGAAATAAAAAATGTTCTTTTGAACTTTCTATTCATCAAATAATCCTGAAAAAAAAAATATTGTACACAAATATTTTGTACAATTGTACACATTAAATGTTTCTTGAGCAGCAGATCATCATATTAGAATGATTTCTGAAGGATCATGTGACACTGAAGACTGGAGTAACGATGCTGAAAATTCAGCTTTGATCACAGGAATAAATTACTTTGTGAAATATATTCAAATAGAAAACAGTTATTTTAAATTGTAATAATATTTCACAATATTACATTTTTTTACTGTATTTTTAATTAAATAAATGTAGCCTTGGTGAGCAGACGAAACTTCTTTTAAAAACATTAAAAATCTTAGTGGTTCCAAATAATATATATATAATATATATATATATATGTATATGTATATGTATATGTATGTATATGTATATGTGTATATGTATGTATTACGCAGCCCTGATCATGTTCAAATATTGTTTGTTATTGATATAAAACACTTAAAGAGACCAGAATGGACACTTTTCCTATTCAGGCTCATGTTAATCATTTTGCATCATCTATGCTGTTTATAGTCAATATTTTTATTTGATAAACAATTTTGGTGCCATGTTGACCCAAAATCTGGCTCCCGAAGCAAAAACCAGCTGATTTCCATGTTGTTAGTTTTCGAACAGCAATGATGTTGAACTTTCTAAGAGGGTATGACTTGTCTGACGCTCACTTTCATGTTCTTATCATGTTGATTTCTTGTTTTTATGGCTGTTATTGCTCCACAGCAGCTGGAGAGCGTGGGGTTTGATGTGGTGCCAGCGTGTTTATCGTGTGTGTCGTCCTTTGAGCGTTTGACCTGTATTCTGATCGAGTGAACGTTCCGCTCTGGCCTTATTTTCATAACCTTCCCCCACATGCTTTTATCTGCGATGTGGCTGAGCACCGGTATCATATAGGAAAACTTTGAACTGCATTGTTCATTGTTGAATTGGGATCTGAAATGCTAATCTAATGTAAATAGAAATGGAGCAAGCCCTTCATTTACAGTGGCTATTTTAAGCCCGCGCACCCTCTCCTCCTCCACCGATGGAAACGCACGACTCTCAACAAGATATTCAACTTTAGCCATGCTCACCCATGCTCACAGAGAATGTCCTTTAAGCATAGATTCATGCACTGCAAAATTGTATTCAAACTTGTGTTTTATATATATATATATATATATATATATATAATATATATATATATATATATATTAATATAATATAATATATATATATATATTACAAATAGTAACCCAATTTGGGTTCAATAAGGACAATCCCAGCGGTTGGGTTAAATGTTTGCTTTTATTGAACTCAGCTATTGTTTACAAATTACTGTATTGCTCACTTAAAATGAACCCAATAGGTTGGAAATGAACATTTATTAAATTGCTTATTAATAAATGTTCACTTTTTGATTATTGTTGCCTCTAGTAATTATGTGTCTGATTTTTGTGTTCATTTTAAGCCAGACATATAGTCATTTTTAAATAAAACTGCCCAGCATGTTGGTCAAAACCATTTTCCACGTGTCCATATTTAACCCAACTTGGGTTGTTTTTAACCCAGCATTTTTTTAGAACATATAAGATTAATGCAAATACAAATCAAAATGTATTTTGCATCAGTTAAAATATTTCCAAATAACTGTATGTCACATGTCAGTTTCCTCCTTTTGCTCTTGTTCCATGTGGCGCAGACACGCGTGACGGAGGAATAATGTGCGTCGGAAGATCTAGATGTGAAGATGAAAGGCTGCTATCAGAATAAACACACAAGCGTGTCCTGGTGCAGCTACATAATAAACAGACAAAGCATGTCACGGTGGATCTGTTATTTGATATGCGTGTGTATAGCAGGCAGGTATGCAGACAGGTCTTTCCCGAATCCGTCAATGAAACATGAAAGCTCTCGTAACACTTCACGGCTGTTCTTTACAGAGCCCGATTATATTTAGAGCTGTTATCTGAAATCACCATGACAGGACAGTGTAAACAAACAAGTATGTTTGAACCTGTGTGAGGCTGTAAGCAAACATGCTGCTTTACCGTTTCACCCTGACTGACTGAAGCCTGTTTTTCAGTCTCAGACTGTTTTTTGAGATTTTTTGCCTGATGTTTGCAGCGTTAATAAAGGCCATGCAGATGCAGAAAGCATTCAGATACTTGTTCATCTGCTCATACAACACGCAAACATGCATGTCTGTCCCTTTTTTAGTTTAATTATTGTTTGAAAGTTCAAAAGTTTGGGTCGTAAGATTTGTCTATTCTTTCTTTTTTTGTCTCTTGTTCTCACTAAGGCTGCGTATATTTGATCAAAAATACATTACAAAGAAAAAAAAACATAAATAATATTACAATGTAAAATAACTGTTTTCTATGTGAATATATAGTAAAATTGAATTTATTCCAGTGATCAAAGCTGAATTTTCAGCATCATTACTCCAGTCTTCAGTGTCACATGATCTTTCAGAAATCATGGATTCTTTGAATATTCTTTGCATTTATTTGAAATAGAATCTTTTGTAGCATTCTAAATGTATTTACTGTCACTTTTGATCAATTCAATGCATTCTTGCTGAATAAATGTATACATTTACATAAAAAACAAATCGTACTAACCCCAAACATTTGAAGTGTTGTTTGCATTTAATTGAGTGCAGAGTCTTTGATCGTGTGTGTGTGTGTGTGTGTGTGTATTTGGTTCAGTCCTCCACAATCAACAAATGTTGAACATTGTTGCCAAGCCCAGAATTGGGCTACTTTAACACTGTTGCCGCGGGTTGTTTTTCATGTCCGCAGGTTAAAGCAATCCAAATAACATGATATTTAGCCCCTGGAATGAGAAATTTACCAGGGGAACCCCTCCAAAAAACGCGGATTTTACCCCCTGGAATTTACCGGCGGACCCCAGATTGGGCTAGTTTTGAGTAGCAATTGGGCGGGTTTTGTTGTGAAAACCTGGCAACCCTGATGCTGAAGTCTTTGCTAAGTGGCCTAGTTCTGTCCTAGTTTTTGGGACACACAAACTCTGTTACAAAGCCCTGGTAAGATTCCTAACTGTAATAAAGCTCATAAGAGGCTGATGTGAAGCACTCTAGATAGGCAGCATCCCGTCTAGTCTGTCTGATGTCACAGTATTATACATGCATCTTTATTTGCAGTCTCTCTCTCTCTCCCCTGTCTGGGTTTCTCAAGGTTTGCCAAGTAAGAGCAATGTCTTTATTTACTAGCGATCGTGTGTGCACTGCGGGACAGCAGCAGAATGCTCTTCTACAGCAGATGTCTCATGTACTCAGTGTTTATAATTGTTTATCATAAACATGATTGATTTTTTTAGTCTTTGGCATTGTTCCATTGACATGTTTCTAAAGTCATAAGCCACTATTCAGCGCTATTTCCCCCCCTAGTTGCAATTGCAAATTTTGTTTACTGTGTACAATATACTTCTTTTCTGTAACTTGATGGGATTAATGAAAGCTCTGTTGTTTATATGTTGACTGGCTGTGTGTATGATATGAAAGCATAGTTGGACTGAAATGAGTCGTGGGTTTTATGAATGTAGTTTGAAGATTTCATTTCGTTGTTTAATGGGTGAAGTTTGCACTTGTGAAGCTGTAATAACATTAAGCATGTATATATTAAGCTGTTTTTAAGTTAAAGGGTTAGTTCACCCAACAATAAAAATGATCCCATGATTTAGTCAGCCTCAAACCATCTGTATATGACTTTCTATTTTCAGTCAAACACAATCAGAGTTATATTAAAAAATATTCTGGCTCTTCCAAGCTTTATAATGGGAGTGAATGGTATTTGAGACTTTGAAGCCCAAAAAAAGCACATCCATCCAGCATAAAAGTAATGTATACGACTCCAGGGGGTTAAGAAAGGACTTCTGATGCGTTTTTGAAAGAAACATATCCATATTTATACTTTTAGATTACTTTTATGATGGCTGTGCTTTTTTGGGCTTGGAAATCTTGGTTACTGTTCACTCCCATTATAAAGCTTGGAAGAGCCAGGATATTTTTTAACTCTGATTGTGTTTGACTGAAAGAAGAAAGTCATATACACTTAGGATGGCTTGAGAGCAAGTGAATTATGGGATAATTTTCATTTTTGGGTGAATAAACCCTTTTACAATAACCATACTGGAGCTGTGAGGGTTTTTTTTCTTGTGAATGTTGTTCAGTTGATGTTATTAACAGGATAGACAGCAGCATTTTACAGTCTTTGACCTCCCTCGTGTCTCATATTGTTGTCATTTTTTGATGAATTTGTGTTTTCACCTATAAGTATGCAGCAGCTCACGTTTGCGATGTGTTGGTCATGTATTCGTGTCTGTGTTTGCATACTTGTGTAAAGTGTGTTTCTGGCCTGTCACAAGAGGAGATGGCAGAGGAATTTGGGAAGCTGGAATGGAGTGTGTGTGTGTGTGTGTGTGTTGGGGGTTGGGAACAGCTGGTCTTCCATTGACGAGTTTTGAATGCTGGCAGTTAATATTTCACTCTAGAAGTGTGTATGTATGTATGTACGCGAGTGTATGTGAACAAACACACACACATACTGCTTCTTGACATCAGAGGCCATATGGAGTTTAGAAAAGCACATTAGTGTGACATTGAGTGACATTACGGCTCGTGTAAACGGCAACAATCACTGACATTTATGTGATCCGATCAACAGAACGGATCATCTTCACTTACATACATGTGATCGAGTCTTAACGGAAGAGGAAAACAGCCTGAAATGTAAAGAAATATGGACACCCTTCTGGAGAGTCCATGTTCAGCGCTGTGAGCTCCAGGTGTTTGTCATTTGGATGTTTTAGAGCGTTTAATTCTCTGTCGTTTAAAGATGAAGTGTGTTTCTGCTAGTGTAACTGTTTTTATCAAGACAAACTTTGAAGGACTTATTTTGTAAGATGGAACCAGAATAACTATAATTTCTATAAAAAAAAAAAAAATAATAAAATAAAAAAATAAAAAAAAATATATATATATATGATAGATAGATAGATATACATATTTATGTGTGTGTATATTAAGTTTCATTTTATAAAATGTTAAATTATTTTATGTAATTTTGTTTTGTTTTTATTTTTTGTTTTAATTGTTGTTTATTTTATTATTTTATTGTTTGATTTTAATTTAATTTTGTTTTTATTGACTTTTTGCATATTTTATTGTATTTTTAATTTTTGTATTTTATTTAATTCGTTTCATTTTTGTGTTATTTTGTTTTATTTTGTGAATATAAACAAAGCTAAGCTACATGACACACAACTGGATTGTTTAGAAAGGAAAATTTAAGAGTAAAAATTATTTTTGAATTAAACAATTATTTACTGCCATTGTGTGAATAATATGTAACTATGTAATCCATAAAAAAGTAACTAAGTACTAGATGTTTTTTGTAATCTGATTACTTAATCCAGATTACATGTAATCAGTTACTGCCCAGCACAGGTTACATTTAAGACTGGTTGATGGAAACTTGTAATCGTGTTTTCAGAATTATTCACAGTATTTTACAGTGCGCACTATAATAATAGCATGCATATTTATTACTGCGATATATCGTAGCACATGTCTGCTAGTGGCACCAAATGGAATTACAAATAGAATTGTGTGTTTTCCGCCCCGTGTCCATTTCTTGAGGAAGACGTGGTTAGCGTTTTCTCCCATTGGCAGTGCCAGCAGCTCCGTCTCTCCTCAGAAACATCAGACTATACCATTAACACACTTCTGTACCATGACATCGAAAATAGAGTTTGCCGAGCTGCTGTGCTGAAGCACGTCTCGAACCCTTCCTATGTCTGTCTCTTTCTTTCTTTCTGTCGGTCTCCGTCTCTGATGAATTATAGTTTGTGTAGGCCGTCTATACCATATGTTTAACTCCACACGCAGCAGTATAGATGGAGGTTTCTGAAGATTCAACTTTAACTACAGATGCTTATTTTCTCTTTTGCACCATCCAGCTGAAGGATTTATTGATCTCTTCATGGAAATGTAGTCATTTGTAGAAGCCAAAAACAGACTGACTTGAGAACGAACGAGTTTGTGGATGTATTTGTTGGTTTGATATCTTTTTTGATTTAGTTGGTCATATACTACAAATTTGAAGGATAATATTTTAATGTTTATTTTATTTACTTTGTTTGATTTTTTTTTTTTTTTGCATATTTATTTATTGTATTTTTAATTTTTTTATTGTATTTTATTTTGTTTTATTTATTTATTTTATTGTTTGATTTAATTTAATTTTATCTATTTTGCATATTTATTGTATTTTTTATTTTATTTTATTGATTTAATTTTTATTTATTTATTTTTTAGTTTTTTGTTTAATTTTTGTTTATTATTTTTATTGTTTGATTTAATTTTTTTATTTTATTTATTTTTGCATACTTATTATTATATTTTTAGTTGTATTTTATTTTTTATTTAATTTTAATTTAGTTTTATTGCATATTTATTGTATTTTAAATTTTTTTATTGTATTTTATTTTATTTTATTTTTATTTAATTTGCTTCATTTTTGTGTTACTTTGTTAAGTTTTGTGAAAAATAATAATAAAAATTTATTTTACGTTTAGTTAGCTGCATTAGTTATGTTAATTAGACCTCGACATAGGTGTTGATATGCAAAAGTGGGCAGTCATATGTTAATGAGCTTAAGGTCATGATGATGATTAGTGAAGCAGTTGATTGGATGCTGAAAAGGGTCTGAGGAAAGAGTGCTTGATAATGTCAGCATGTTTCAGAAGTCATTTATTCTGATGTGCATTGATGAATTGTTCAGAGTAAATGGTCGAGTTGAACTCAGCAGCAGTTTCCAGTTGTTTTGTTGTTGTTTTTTGCTGTCGCTCGTGTTTGAGCCTTTTTTCCGTCTCTGACAGCCGGGTCGGTATTACTAACATCCATTGTTCCTGAATCCTGCCGTCTGCTCGCAGCTGTCCAGAAAACTATCTGGTGAATTTGGCAGCTGGCCGCTTTCGCGCTGCTGGAGAAGGAGCGAGCGACAGATAAACGACGGTATGATGAGGGCTTGTTCTGATGGTTTGGAGTTGATCTTCTGATACTCTGAGTTTGTGACACTGTTGCTCCGTTTGAAGACCAAACGTCATTAGCACAAGTGCTACAACAGACTCACTTTACTAACACAGCTCCACCGGTGACAGACTCATTACTGTAATGAGCTGGTAGTTACTGTAGTGCGTACAGATTGGTTAGGACATCAGCATGGTTGTGTGTTTGTGTGTGTGAGATCATGCCTCCTGCTGGCCACACACACACATACAGACCCCGGATGATTTCCTTCTACAATGGAGGCTTGTTTAGGATAAATTCTACATCAGATACTCCTCAAACAGCACATTTTATCCTTAACTATCTCCCATTCTGGCCCCTGAGAGTCTAGTGTGTTCTGTACCTATAAGGGTAGGTGATATATGATGCGTTTATAATTGTGTGTACTACGATCTTGTTTGAATTCAACATCCAGATTTTAGGTTCTTTATTTATGCATTTATGAGGGAATGTGTTTAATCTTATCTATAAATGCATTTGGTATTTGGGAAATTCTACAGAATTGGTGCAAACTGCTGTCCCACAACCAAAAAACACATTTAAAAAGCTTTTAAGTATTCAAATCTTATACGTTTATTAAGATCCTGAAGTTGAAGTATGAAGTTTCCATTGTGACATCTTGGTTTTTTAGGTGCTATTTGGTAAAATGTAGTTTTTGTCTCTGCACAACTGTTCAGATCTGTCCTAGATAACCATGGGCTGATTATCATCCTTAAGCTAGACTCAAAAGTGTCTAAAGTTGTCACGACCGATGCGTGGTGAAGTTTCGGTTGTGACATCATTGTTCTGGTAGTGACAAAAGGGAACACACAATTCTTTATTTGGGGGAAATAAATACAATTTAAGTACACTTATGCAAATCATTAGTATTTTAATATGTTTTAGTATGCAAGTTAAATATCTGTCATGTGAAACTGTGCAGTCACGACCGAAACATGGGATGTTTTGTCAAAAATAAAGTATATTGAATTACGTTGAAAGATGTTATGATGGTGTTTGGTTCAGTGTTTATTCAAACTAATGAATCCTTCACTGTGAAATCAGTGCCTTTTACAAAGAAAGATTGGATTCAAAATACAACAAATCTAATATATTACACTTGAAATATTGTTAAAATTGTAATTGTTATTGATTTACCTCTGAAAACATTTGAATAAAATAGCAAAAATATGTGACAAATTTGGGGATAGAAAAAATATTCCAAAACTTTCTGAAATTACAATATGAGAATTAATGGTGCAATCACCTTGGATATTATACAGTTTACATACATTACAAA
Organism: Chanodichthys erythropterus; assembly: GCF_024489055.1. Classification (NCBI taxonomy): domain Eukaryota; kingdom Metazoa; phylum Chordata; class Actinopteri; order Cypriniformes; family Xenocyprididae; genus Chanodichthys; species Chanodichthys erythropterus. The sequence goes on from NC_090233.1 coordinate 51,456,885, forward strand.
ATTTATTGAAAAAGACAAAAAAAAAAAAAATTCAAAATGTTTCCAACTCTGACTTTGAACCAATTCTGTAAAATGGCCCATATAATGATTAAAAAATCTCAAATGTTTTGTAATTCAACTTTAATTATTATCATTTTGATTTTTTTTTTTATATTATTATTATTATCACAATTAATGGTTTTATCCTTTATAATGAGGTCTAGTATCATTTTCTGGATGCAAGTTTCAATAATATTAATAAATGCTAATCTTTTGAACTTTCTATCCGTCAAAGAATCCTGAAAAATCATGATTTCCACAAAACTTTTGACCAGTAGTGTAGATTATCGCTGCCAGATGACGCACACACTCAACTAACCCAGAGTAATGCTTGACGTGATCCACCTCAGGAAGTGTTGTTGTCTGTTCAGCACCATCAGTAGATCTGAAACAGACTAGATTACACATTCAGGCCACGGCTCAGAGAGGAAGTGAAGCCTGCCGACCTCGAGTGCCAAAACACGCTCAGGTGAGCCGCTCACAGGTGCAGCAGTTTCATCTCTACCTTTCATTTCACCCCTCTTTCTCATTCCCTCTTATCTCACTCTCATCTGTTGCTCTTGGCACGTTTTTGCAGGTAAAACCCTTTGTGATTTATCAGCCTTCATCTCTTATCGCCGTCTCGTATGTGCAAGGTCTTTCTCTTTACTTTGCTATATACAGGCTTTTGTTTCCCATTCAGCCTTCACAATAAAGTCTACAACAAGATCTCAGGAAAAACACAGAGTGGAGTTTTGTCCAGTTGAATACTCTTCAAAATAAGAGTCCTTAGACACGAGACTGGGGAAACGAGACACATACTTTGATTTTAATCCCATCCGAATCTGCATTGTCCGTGTTTTTCTCACACAACCTCAGTAAAAATTCCAAGGAAAGGGGTACTTGATTGTGATTTGACTTTTTTAACTTTAGTTAGTGTGTAATGTTGCTGTTTGATCATAAACAACATCTGCAAAGTTACGACGCTCAAAGTTCATATTTTCTTTTACAGAAATCACTTTTTAAGGACTACTACAAATGGCTGGTAGGGACTACAACGAGCTTCTTCCTGGCTTAGTGACATCACTAACCCTAAAATTTACATAAACCCGCCCCCGAGAACACACAACAAAGGGGGCAGGGCCATGTTGGGCTGCTTTAGAGAAGAGGAAGAGTTGTTGTAGTAGAGTGTTGTTGTCATGCCGTCATTTTATGCCGGACTGCTTCACAAACGAGGGTCAATTCAACACAAAAGATGAACATGACGACACATGCTAGTGGATGAGTTGAATCAACTCCACAGCAACTACATCAATTTATCCACTAACCATTCAGAAACGTCTAAAAGTTGTAACTTCTTCCTGAGTCTCTCCATCAGTGTCGACTCCGGTTTGAACAATGTAAGGCTGAACACCGTTACTGACAATCCTCATTTTGGCTGCGTGAGATTCTCCAGCTTTGTTGTTGTTGAGCTGTTAAAGCTCCTCCCTCTTCTGGAAAGGGGGCAGGGAGCAGCAGCTCATTTGCATTTAAAGGGACATACAAAAATGCAGTGTTTTTGCTCACACCCAAACGGACAAATTTGACAAGCTATAATAAATATATTTATTAAAATATAATATAAATATATGCAACTGGAGATGTTCATTTAAACATGTTTGATAACATGTTTTGTTTATACCGATATACTGTATGGTTCAGGCTGATGAGTCATCCTGTTTCTGAGCATCGACATCAGCTGATTAGATTAGATTAGATTTAGCTTAGATTAGATATCTTTAATACTTCTTGAGTTGCAAACTTTGGAAAAAGAATATTTGTATGTTCTATGCAGTTGTTTTGACAGAAAGAAACATGGTACATTTCTAGTTTCAACATTATTTGTTCTTCAGACATTCTTTTTTGAAAGGAAAAAGTATCCACTGTATGCAAAGTGACCCACATTTGGGTTTTGACCACTGAAAATGTGTACAATTGACCAGTTTACTCATGGAGCCGCATTAAGATCTCCATATCTCTGGGACTGAACCATCGAGGGCCTTTAAAATGAAGATACCAAAAGAAAGTTTTGTTAAGAACCAGAATCTAAAAGGATATTGAGATATCTTTAATACTTCTTGAGTTACAGACATGCAAACTTGAGGCAAAGAAGTGCTTTTCCCATTTTTGTACTGTCACCGTGAGCAAATAATGAAATAAAGATTGCTAGAGTCAACAGATTTTACTAATAGACCTACCAATCTCTCTGTAAAAATAAAATAATGATGCTGCCATCTTTAATTTGCCTCCAAATCTCTGGTAAAAAAAATCCTCTACAAAATAGTGGATTACTTAATAAATATACATCTGTGACATTTAATATTTTGGCTTTCATCACTGTTATCTGAGGTACTAAAATTGGAAAGGTTACTAAAATCCAGCCATATCTCGTCAATGGTTAATCCTGTTTGTACATGTAACCGTATACAGCTGTAGTGTGTTTGTTCTGTAAAGATCAGAACGTTGTAAAATCTCTTCAATAACTGCGTCTCTTTTCAATGCATCTTACTCTTTTGATCTGGAGATTTGCTAATAACAGAGACTCATGACTTGTTTGCAAGATGCGTGATAAACGGAGCAATATAAACAGACGTGGTGTCGTAATGTGAACCTTCCGATTATAAACAATGATTTACCACAATCCAACATCCAAATAGCCTCATAGAAGAACGCAGGAAGTCACTGTTATAGTGTTTATCGTTCCTGTCAATGTCCTGAAATAGTCCTCTAAACGACCAGTTCAGCCTCTGACCTGCTTCTTTTGATCCGCTTTCTTCCAAGCGCTGGGAATCATGGGAAATAAGATAGGAGAGGTCATGTGATTTCTCTGTTCAGATGTCCTAGTCAGATATACTGTGTGCTTGAGATTTGTGACACTTTTATTGGTTTGTCAAATGTGTTTTTTGTTTCATTATCAAAGACGTGTTATTAATTAAAGTGGCGCCGATCAGTGTGTCTGTTAGAGATAGTTGCTCAGTGTTGTTGACTTTTACGATTAAATGTACATTTATGTTGTGCGAGGACGTTTATGGACCTCTCGGAGCAGATAACACACAGAGTTTAACGTTAAAACCCTTGTCTGTCAACACACACACACACACACACACACACACACACACACACACACACACACACACACACACACACACACACACACACACACACACACACACACACACACACACACACACACACACACACACACACACACACACACACACACACACACACACACACACACACACACACACACACACACACACACAACTGCAGCTGTCACAGGTCTGTTTCACAGGAACTGTGAGCTTTAGAGTCAAAAGTCCAAATACACACATGCTTATTTTCTCTAGATGTGCTTTTGTATGTTGCGTTCAAACGCCCAGGTCAGAAATGGCATAAAATTAGGATTATTTTTTGTGAATTCTCTCCATTTTCTGTCCTCTTACAGGGAAAAAAAAGTGCAGGGGGTTCTTTTAGGTTCTTGACTCAATTTTGAAGAACCCTAAACGGTTCTATATTATGAGAAATGCCTTAAATGATTGAAGATGAAGTATGTTTACAAGCTGTTTAATTCATAACATTTAATTAAAATAAATGAATTAAAACTAAATAATAAAAAAATAAATCCATGATCCATGATGGGAACCACTAAAAGGTTCTATATGATATGAAGTAGCCATTTACACGACACCGTTTTCAACTAAAAAGGAAAACTTTTTATGCATTTTGGCCGTTTATTTACAAGAGAATTGCTTTTTTGGGGCCTGAAAATGAAAACGGGTTTGAGTTTTTGAAAACGATACTGTTATCGTCTCTGTAAACTACAAAAACATGAATTTGTGAAAACGGTGACGTCACATGCATGCGTATTACATGTTCAGTCTATAGCCTTGTAGTGTTTCCCTACATGGTGACATCGCCATCTACTGGCCTGGCAGCAGAATATAGCGATTTTAATCGTTTTTGTGGGTCTTTGTGAACGAGGATTTTTTTTTTTGACAATGTTGTCGCCTGTACATGAAAACTGCAAAAGGAAAACTTTAAATTTTTTTGTACATTGTTGTTGTGTAAATGTACCCTAAGAGTGATATTTACAACTATGTAATCAAGATTGATTTTAGAGGGGTGGTTGATTATGATTTCACTTTTTTAACTTTAGTTAGTGTGTAATGTTGCTGTTTGAGCATAAACAAGTTACAACGCTCAAAGTTCAATGTAAAGGGAGATATTTTTCTGTACAGAAATTACTTAAGGAATACAAAAAACGGCTGGTAGGAACTACAATGAGCTTCATCCCGGGTTGGTGACATCACTAACCCTAAAATTTACATAAACCCGCCCCCAAGAACACACAACAAAGGGGGCGGGGCCATGTTGGTCTGCTTTAGAGAAGAGGAAGAGTTGTTGTAGTAGAGTGTTGTTGTCATGCCGTCATTTTACGCCGGACTGCTTCACAAACGAGGGTCAATTCAACACAAAAGATGAACATGACGGCACATGCTAGTGGATGAGTTGAATCAACTCCACAGCAACTACATCAATTTATCCACTAACCATTCAGAAACGTCTAAAAGTTGTAACTTCTTCCTGAGTCTCTCCATCAGTGTCGACTCCGGTTTGAACAATGTTACCGTTACTGACAATCCTCATTTTGGCTGCGTGAGATTCTCCAGCTTTGTTGTTGTTGAGCTGTTGAAGCTCCGCCCTCTTCTGGAAAGCAGTTTTCACATTTATATAAGGCATGTTGTCACAGTTTATATTATGCAAACCATTAATATGAAAGTAATATTGAACAATATTTTTGCTCTTTCTTGAGTTGTTTTGTTTTATAGTTTTCTATTTAATTCTGCTAAAAAGCCTTTATTATGATATATTATTGCATGTTTCTGTTGTGAAACAAACTACACAAATGCAAAAATACAGTAACTGGGAACACTGGCTGAGGTTTGTTGATTAATTTGATATGATTTTTCACACTTCTGTCACTGGACAGATCATAAAGAACTTGATTATGACCTAATATATGTATGTTTTGTTGAGCAATAAAGTGTGCCAACATGCCCCACTGTAGGATTAGTACGGTATCTTTTTCACTGGACAATAATAGTGGAAATATGCTTTATAGTAAAGACTTTTTTGTGTCTATATAGAAAGAGACTTATTAAAAACTGTACTGCTATCCAGGGTTGCCAGGTTTTCACAACAAAACCCACCCAATTACTACTTAAAACAATCCCAATTGTGTTTCAAGGATGGTCCCCCGGTAAAAATAAATCCGTTCTGCGGGTTAAAATCTGCATTTTTGGCGTGGTTCCCCTGATAAAGTTAGCATTCCCGGGGCTAAATATCATGTTATTTAGGTTTGCTTCAACCTGCGGACATGAAAAACATCCTGCGGCTACAGTGTTAAAGTAGCTCACCGCGGATTGGCAACACTGCTAGTTTCTGACTGATAGTAAAACAGCACTGCTCAGGACAGATGAGTTTCAGAAAGCCTCTGATGTCTTGTCTTGATTGCTCTAGGTCTTTAGCTGTAGGTGAGACGCTGACAGGTGATAAGGAATCTCTCAACCTCCGTCAGCCTGAGGCAGATCCGCCTGTAATCAAACACTCAGATGGAAGGGGTTCATCTTTCTGAAGTGTAAAGTCTGATGTGTCCCTAACAGAAATAGTGTGCAGATGCTAGTAAATAACTCGTTTGATTTGCATAAAAAAAAAAAAAGTTTATTAACTAAATATTTTATGTTAATTGCTATCAAAATGTATGAGTTAGCTAACTCAGTGCTTCAAGTTATGAGCAATTAACATGCATGAGTACTACAAACTCAAAACTTGATAGTTCTGCTTACTTAAAATTGGGAACATCATAACTCAAAAAAAATGATGCAATTTTTTGAGTTAGCCCTACTTATTCAGGTTTACAGTGCATGCTTGATGTTGCTTTTGTGGTAATGAGATGTGAACAAAATACATAAGAATGTTAACATAGATTCTTTTGTATGTTTGTGTCAACATGAAACTGCACATTTGTGTTTGAATATATGAATGTGTTTTGGGCCATATTCTTTATGTCTTGTGAGTTTGGCTGTGACTGTAGATGTATGCTGTTTATTATTAAATGTTTTAGGGATGCACTGATCATGATTTTTCATGCCAGATTCCAAATTTTTTTTTTAAAAGCGAATTGGCAGATTCCGATACTGGTTGAAAGTGAATTTATTTGCTATTTATTAGCTCAATTACAGGCTAAACTGGCCTTTAACAAAAATATCTCTAGCCATTTGAAATTGTAGGCAACCACTGCATTCATGATCCAAACAAAGATGCTATACACCTGTATCATGAGCAGTTGTTTTTGCATTTAAAACGTATGTTTCTTCAATCAGCTAAAATAAAATGATACTAAAACCGCCAATAGGTGGCGGTAAATTGTCTAAATGAGTGAATCAATGAACCATTCAGTTAAACGATTCATTCAAAATGGCTGATTAAATCAGAGACAAAGCAAGTGTCGCCTTGATATGTAAGTCATCGAGTCATTCGTTAGACCGATTCATTCAAAAACGCGGATTCATTCAGTAATGAACAAAACATCATTGTGTTGCTTGGAGACACGCGGCGAGCACTACTGTGGATTTGTTTGGATTCTATTATGTCAATATAGACAATATTGTGTCTAAAATGTCACCTAATATTAAAGGTGCCATCAAATGTTTTTTTACAAGATGTAATATAAGTCTAAGGTGTCCCCTGAATGTGTCTGAAGTTTCAGCTCAAAATACCCCATAGATTTTTTTTTTATTAATTTTTTTAACTGCCTATTTTGGGGCATAATTAGAAATGCGCCGATTCAGGTTACGGTTCCTTTAAATCTCGCACTCTCCGCCCCCGGAGCTTGCGCTTTCCTTAAACAGCATAAACAAAGTTCACACAGCTAATATAACCCTCAAATGGATCTTCACACAGTGTTCGTCATGAATGCGGCATGCATGCGTCGGATTATGTGAGTATTGTATACTGTTATATTTACATTTGATTCTGAATGAATTTGAGGCTGTGCTCCGTGGCTAACGGCTAATGATAAACTGTTGGAGAGATTTATAAAGAATGAAGTTGTGTTTATGAATTATACAGACTGCAAGTGTTAAATAATGAAAATAACGACCGTCTTGTCTCCATGAATACAGTAAGAAACTATTTAACAGTACATTAGCAACATGCTAACGAAACATTTAGAAAGACAATTTACAAATATCACTAAAAATATCATGTTATCATGGATCATGTCAGTTATTATTGCTCCATCTGCCATTTTTCGCTATTTTCCTTACTTTTTTCCTAGTCTGATGATTCAGCTGTTCAGATTCAGACGTTCTGCCCTTGTCTAATGCCTTGAACATGGGCTGGCATATGCAAATATTGGGGTCATACATATTAATGATCCCGACTGTTACGTAACAGACGGTGTTATGTTGAGATTCACCTGTTCTTCGGAGGTCTTTTAAACAAATGAGATTTATATAAGAAGGAGGAAACAATGGAGTTTGAGACTCACTGTATGTCATTTCCATGTACTGAACTCTTGTTATTCAACTATGCCAAGATAAATTCAATTTTTAATTCTAGGGCACCTTTAACTTCTTGTTTATTGACCTGTTGTATAAAATCAATACCACATTTGCAAACATGCTGATATTCGGGAAAACAGCCCTCTTGCTCCTGTGGTATTGCTTACAAATGTTAAAAACAATAACTTATACAGCACCATATTATACTTATTATATATTGGATTGTGGAGTCATTTTCATTCATTTTAGTGGCATTTTTGTTTTCTGTTGCGAGGCCTGTTTCAAATTAAACGTGTGAAACATAGCAAATGTGCGCTACTGATCCGATTTTTTTTCAAACTGTGTAATCCAAATTGATAGAATTTTTAAATGCAATTAAATTACATAAATATTATGGCTAAATATTTTTGTGCACAGTTTTCCCTTTTGTTTTGTGTTCCACTTGTTGTGCAGCTGTAGTTTCTGTTGTAAGAGAGCTGTGTGTGTGTGTGTGTGTGTGTGTGTGTGTGTGTGTGTGTGTGTGTGTGTCTCTGTGATGGATCATGCAGATGAAGTTACATATGTGGCATCCTCACAGTGGCAGCTGGGATAGCGATCTGCTTTGATATTTTGTGTGTGTGTGTGTGTGTGTGTGTGTGTGTGTGTGTGTGAGAGTGATGTAGAAACCACCCGGGTCTACTTCCTCTTTCTCTGATGTTGGGGCTTCACTTTTACATTCCTCAAGATACTCTGCGTTTTTTTCCATGGAGTTCCAACACAACTATGTGAAATATTTCTGTGTGTGCATTAATATCCGGAGAGCATTGTGGATTCTACTGTAATTTAGTTTTGTAAAACGACACAAAAGCAAGATTTTCCTGCTCACTTCATATGTGTGCAGCAGGTGCTTTCGTCTGTTTTCCACCTGTATCGGGTTTTATTTAAGTTAATTATAATTACTCCGGGCTAAACTCAAACCTAATCTAAAAGGAGAACTGTTTGCTTAAAACAATTTAAAAAGCAGGATGTTTGTTTTAGAAAAAATGCCATAGAGAGAAAGAGCGGGCCCAGTTTCAGTTCAAGTAAAAAAACTTTCAAAAATAAGTTATAATAAGTCTTAACTTTAGGGGACTGTGAGATTTGTTTTAAATGTTTTTGAAAGTCTCTTCTGCTTTTGAGCAGTTTCTGATAAAAGCTATTAATTTCTAGAAAAAACTTTTTTAACAGTAGCGTAATTTCCTTATGAACTTTTTCCTTTCTGTTACTATCATGACTTTCACCGATCTTGTGCCTTAAGGTTAGAAACACTGACTGAGCGGGTTCGAGGAGGATGTGCGTTAGACTGTTTGATTCCCCGGAGGCAGTGCATGCTGGGACGGCAGCTCTCTGTCCCCTGTGGTCATGTATCTGTTTTAAGACCTTCTGCATCTCATCTTGGGATTGTGTTTGTCTGGCCCTCAGAAATCAAAGACCTTTCATCTACTTCACAAAGCAAACTGTGCCGGTGTCGTTTGTGCTCTAGATCTGAAATGGTCTACCAACTGATCAATGTAAAGCTGCTTTGACACAATCTACATTGAAAAAAGTGCCATATATAAAAAGAGGTGACTTGACTTGACTTTACAGCACCAAATAAACATCAGTGAACATCAGAAGGAATGTTGAAAGATACAGTGAAATGAATCTTATCTCATGTAATCACTCAATCAGTGTTTCAGCCGTAGAAAGACGTCTCTAAAACAGCTTGTGAACAATGTCACGTAACGTCGTTTAACTCAGAAAAGCTATTAAATGTCAAAAATCCATTAGTCAGCTAAAAAAATGAACTAGAGCAGCATTTTGAGAAATATATGCACTACATTATTACAATTCATTGTATTTTTTACTTTTCTTCACTATATTAAATGTATGTTTGAATTGTATTACAGCCACCATTAAAATGATTCAACAATGAATTTGAGGGGGAAAAAAAAATATTATAGCATTAAAAAGTTCATATAAAAACTGCCTTATGTGCAATTTAAATGTGTTGATTTAAAAGTTTTGATTATTATATCTACAAATAATAGTGATTAAATTTGTACTTTGTCATTATATTTAACCTTGAATATTATAGTAAGTTTACAGCATATATATGTGTGTATATATGTGTGTGTGTGTGTATATATATATATATATATAATATACACACACACTCTAAAAAATGCTGGTTAAAAACAACCCAAGTTGAGTTGAAAATGGACAAACCCAGCGATTAGGGTTTTTTGTTAACCCAGCATTTGGGTTAAATGTTTGCTCAATGTGCTGTATAGTTTATTTAACTCAACTATTGCTTAAAAATTACTTTATATGAACCCAAAGTATGTTGGAAATTAATTTGGAAATGTTGGAAATTTATTCATATGTTTAATAAATTAACATTTATTAATAAGTTTAATGAATAATAATTAACCAAATATTTATGAAATTGCTTATTAATAAATGTTCACCTTTTGATTATTATTGTTTCCTCTAGTAATTATGTCTTATTTTTAATTTCCAACCTATTTGGGGTTCATTTTAAGACATAGTCATTTTTAAACAATAGTGGAGTTAAATAAAATATCAGCATGTTTGGCAAACATTTAATCCAACCGCTGAGTTTGTCCATTTTCAACCCAACTTGGGTTGCTTTTAACCCAGTTTTCAACCCATCTCAAATGCTTGTGGTTCAGAATGATTCAATACCCAATTATTATTATTGCTACTATAAAAACATGACTGAATATATATGTGTTTTATAATAGGTGTTTTCCACTTTGAAGTCTCTGTGATATTCTGATCTGTTGATGATGGCATGTTTTGATCGTATATAAATCAGCTTGTGTGTATTTATAAGCCTCATGTTTCATTGGTTATTGTCAGGTCTTGTCGACTTCCTTCAGCTCTGATTCCACTTTCCCCTCCTCCAAACCGTCACATTATCCACATTCTCCAGCGTTTCTCCCTCCATCAGACCCAGACGTTGAATCACGCTGCTATCCAAACACACAGCAGACCGTGGGCTGGAGGGGCGTGGAGTCGACCGAGTTAATGGGGTTGAAATAGCGTGACTGTCAAGACCGCACACGCCATCATGAGTGGATTCAGATCTCAAACACTCACAGCAGAATGTGCAGGAATCAATGAATGAATGAATGAATGAATGAGTCTCACCTGAGGGTCTCAATGAGTCAAAGCCGACTGACTCAGAGCTGGGCTAGTCTCAGCAGATCTGGGGCCAGTTACATAAACTCAGACTCTATTAAGCGGTTAGTTAAGAGTGATCATTCTTACTTTTCCTATTTAAATGAGACAGATCAGATTTACTGTCACTTTTGAGCAAATTAATGCATCCTTGTTGAATAGAGTATTCTTTCAAAAATAAAAAAACCCTAATCTTTTGAACTGTATTGTAAGTTTTCTATTCTCTCTATCTCTCTATACCCCCCCCCACCCCTTTATTCTCAGATGAATATAGTCTTGGCCAAATGCATTATACAGAAAATGTGCATGTGGTGTGACGAGAGTTTATTCTGCCTGCGTAAACTGTGGCGTGTTGGGTTATGGACAGTAATGCCGCAGGGAGCGCTTCTGTATGTTTTCATAACCTTTTGAATAACATGAGTTTCTGGCACCTCTGCTGCTAAACTCTGTCCAGTTGCCAAAATACACACACACACTTACACACACATCGCCTGTAGTCAATCTGGAAAAAGTCATGTGCAACCATTAAACTCATTAAATCAAAACTGACTCTATTTATGTGTTCCAGGTCTGGTTGAGATCGATTCATCAGTGCACTTTTTTTTTTCTTTTTTTTTTTTTTATGTACTCTGCTTATTTGCTGTCTTTGTGTTTTGTCTTTTTTTGTTTTGTTCTTGTGTTGAACAGGTGTTAATACTGAACGAATCAGTTTAGTGTTCCAATGGGTCCTAAAAAAGTCTTAAAATGTCTTAAATTCAGTGTAATCAAATTTGAGGACATAAAGAGTCTTAAAGGGTTAGTTCACCTAAAAATTATGTCATTAATGGCTCACCCTCATGTCGTTTCAAACCCGTAAGACCTTCGTTCATCTTCAGAACACAGTTTAAGATATTTTAGATTTAGTCTGAGAGTTGCGAAAAGACGCTGCTGATGTGTTTTCCGGTGCGCCAGAGCTTCGTTTACAGTCTGAGGGAGACACACGCTGTATTCAAGCATTGTTTGTATTTTGGTATTGCTATATTTTTTTAAATGGTGCATAAGTGTGCATGTCGTGGATGTCCTAATCGCCAAAAACAACCACGGCGACGTAAAAGTGCATTACCAACACCGACAGATGAAAGGATTCAATGGAATCAATTCAATGGAATCAATTCAGTGGAATCAATTCAATGGAATCAATTCAATGGAATCAATTCAATGGAAAGGATTCCAGAAGAGAATAAAATGCTGAATAAAGTTGTAGTTTTTGTTATTTTTGGACCAAAATGTATTTTCGATGCTTCAAAAACTTCTAACTAACCCACTGATGTCACATGGACTACTTTGATGATGTTTTTATCACCATTCTGGACATGGACAGTATACCGTACATACATTTTCAATGGAGGGACAGAAAGCTCTCGGACTAAATCTAAAATATCTTAATTTGTGCTCTGAAGATGAACGGAGGTCTTACGGGTGTGGAACGACATGAGGGTGAGCCATTAATTACATCATTTTCATTTTTGGGTGAACTAACCCTTTAAATACATTAAGGCCCGGTTTCACAGACAGGGCTTAAGCCGGGATTAGGCCTTAGTTCAATTAGGGCATTTATGTTTGATATAACAAAAATCATTTTAATTTAATTCCTAATGCTGTTTTAAGGTCTCCTACTATAGGTTTAGATGCATCCAAGATCAAAAACACTTAAAGAGTCTGAAAATAAGCAGCTGGAAGAAATAAAGCGTAGATATTTCAAAATAAGAGTCCTGGTGTATTTTGGTCTCGTTTATAATTAAAAAGTCCTGAATTATGCAAAAAATAAGCACATCCTTTCTTTAAACACATTCCATAGTCCTCAAAATCCATTATTTTTCTACTTCTAATTTGTATGTGCTGATATAACCAATTTGAATGCATATGAAAATATTTAATAAACCATGCATTTTAAGTACTGTTTTGCAGTTGAATGTGTGCCCCAGCCTTGTCTGAGATAAAGTTTTATCTTTCTGAGATGCTCTATTTATTATGAAAGTGTTTGGATTGTTCTGTATGGACTTACGGTATTAATTTTATTAGTGCCGGTCTTAAATTTGATTTTCAAAACTCTGCAGATTCCCTGTCAGTCTGTTTGTGTTGCACGAGGAAGGCGGTCATTGTAACGGAGTAATAGGTCAAAGGGTCAAATCCCATTAGTGCCTGGTGATCATAACCTCACTTAACCCTTAGTTAACCTCGTCTAATAAATCTCCTCTGATCAAGTCAAGCATGCCTCTGTCAGCAGGTCCGCAGGCTTGCGCTCGCTTGGAGAAAAATCATCTGTGGCTCAAACTTGGAAAGGTTTGTTAACTTCCTGCAATGCCTTGATTTAAAATGTGATGTCAAGCGAGTCTTTCGTTTTTAATGTGTTCGTTGATGAATCTATTAAGAATTACTTCAGTTGAAAAGAAATTAAGGATTTTGAGGAAAACATTCCAGGATTTTTCTCCATATAGTGGACTTCACTGGGGTTCAACGGGTTGAAGGTCCAAATGTCAGTTTCAGTGCAGCTTCAAAGAGCTCTACATGATCCCAGACGAGGAATAAGAGTCTAATCTAGAGAAACCATCAATCACTATATCAATATATATACTTTTTAACCACAAATGCTCATCTTGCACTGCTCTGTGATGCGCCACGCATGACGTAATCATGTTGGACATGACAACACAGCTGTCTCAAACATTTTCTCGCAAGATATTTTAATTGAACTAGAAACTGCGCACTATTTATTTTTTGCATCATTCCTACTGTGTGCATGTGAGATGAAAGATTACTACTATTACTACTAAGTGAACATATACTTCATGAGCAAGATTCCCTAATGAACCGTGACCAGGCATGTATGGAAGAGTTATGAGTCATGAGCTTTACTTTAATATCCATATTTCTCTGCCAACCCACCAGAAAGGAGAGGCCGAACTGAGAAAACCCTCATTGTGTTTGTGTTGTTGGCTTTTTCACTGAGTATAATGTCCGTCTGTGCTGCTGTTGCCTCTTGTGGTGAGCCAGTGCAGGTGAAGGGCTTTTTGAAACGACTCTTTGTTTGATGTGTTTTATATTAAGATGTGTGATTGTTTGCTGTGGCTTCACAGGACTGTGGGAAACTGTTCATGATGGTGATGTGCAGTATAAAAATGAAAAGTAGAGTACAGGCTGTAGTAGAGCGGAAACTGTTTAAAGCATCAAAAGTGGGCGTTGCTTGTAAGAATGGAGGCGTGTGATTGGTTGGGAGGTCATTTCAGGGGTGGGGCTAGTTATTTCAAGACAATTATTTATTTATTTACAATAATGTGCATTGATGAATTAATCAAAATAAGACCAGGAACATGTTTTAAGAATGTAATTAAGGTTTATTTTGATTTTATGTTGACTAAGATACTAGGATTTCTAGGATACTAAGATTTCATTAGTTACTCACTGACACTGATGGAGAATTAATGTTGTGGTGTGTGTGAGTGTGTGTGTGTGGTCAGGATTTTGTAGCCCACCCATGTGGCAGTGTGGCTTTTTTCACCAAATACGCACCATCTGACTGCCAGCGTTTCACCTCTGAACTGATTTATTGCATCGACTATGAAGTTTTACTGATCTGAGAGATTTCCCTCTTTCATTCTCTGTAGCCGCTGGTGCAGGTGTGTGTGTGTGTGTGTGTGTGTGTGTGTGTGTGTGTGTGTGTGTGTGTGTGTGTGTGTGTGTGTGTGTGTGTGTGTGTGTGTGTGTGTGTGTGTGTGTTGGATGTGAAGTTGTGTCCTGGCATGCCTACAAAGGCTCAGATGTTGAAATGGAGCTGGAATTTTTTTCGTTAACACATCCCTTTGTGACCCCCTCTAAAAAACACCCCGGAACCATAAAGCGGGGGATGTTTTTCCAAATGCGTCTGCTTTCGCTCAGAATATTAATTGTTGTTTTGGGTCAAAACTAAAATTTTCTCATGTAAATCCAGACATACAGGCAAATCTCATGAAGAATAATAACCATATTTCACCCTGAAATAAAAAAGAAAAAAAAAAGAAAATTATATTTTGCGTAAAAAAATTAAGCCCATTTTATAAATCATTAAAAAATGTTATTGTGATATTTTCTTGACAATTAAACACATACAGTAGTTCTCTATTTGCTGCCTAATTGTCATTACATTAATGCAAAAAATATAAATTCTTAAAATCTTATAAAATACTTTGATATGTTAATAAAATCATTCTGTAAGGACGTTATTATTTATTTGTTTATTTAACATAATTGTTATTCAAATAATCAAAAAATTGGTGCAACAAATATTACAGTGATGTACATTTACAATTCAGGCTTGCTTATTTATTTATTTATTTATTCCTTTAAAATCCTATAAATGCTTTAATACAGTAATGAAAATCATTCAGAAATTTGGTGCAACAAATATTACTGTGATGTACATGTACAATTCAGGCATATATATATATATATATATATATATATTTATATATATATATATATATATATATATATATATATCCTATAAATATATATATCCTATAAATTCAATACAGTAAGGAAAATTATTGTCTGTTTATTATTTAAATTTTTATTGATGCCTTTAATAACTATCTAGACTATTTTTTATGTATTTATTATAATTTCCTATATATTTAAAGTTAACTTATACATTTATAAATGATAACATCTTATGTGTAAGTCATATTACTTTAATACAGTAATGAAAATAATCCTCTCAAGATTTAATTATGCCTTTAATAATTTAAATTTAAACTCAAGAATTTATTTGATTTTTATACATTAATACACTAATGAAAGTCATCCTAGACTGTTTTTTTTTTTTTTATTTATGCCTTTATTATTAATTATATATTTAAAAATAAAACGTTTACATTTATAAATTATAAAATCGTATAAATTATTAATACTTTAATACAGTAATGCGCTCTAGATTTATTTATTTATTTATTTATTTATTAACGCCTTTAGTTATACCTTTATTTAAATATTTATTTAAGCCTTTATTTATGTCCTTTTTTCTGATTTTGGGGTAAAATATGACCTGGACAGGTGTAGACCATTTTCAGGAAAGTCACCCGTGTACACAGTTGTACTTTCTGTTGGTTCTTCATACTTTGTCATAGTTGGTCTGTTCCTGGTAAAATCCCATTGTCCCCAGACACAAACAGACTTCCAGCCGTGGCGTCTCCATTGTCTGTCCCCTCAGGCCATGAGAAGTGCTCGCTCATGGAGGAAGTGATGGAGGCGTCCGCTCACGTTACAGACTTTTATTTCAGATCAGCCCCTCTCCCTGACTACAGGTCGGAGGCCAAAGTCTCTCCTGGCCCTTTAATCACCTGAGGCCAAGGCTGTTTCGAACCCGCGTCACCCTCCTTGACAAAATGGCACCTTTTCACGATAGAGCCGTAACTCAGAACTGTTTTTGCCTTTCAGACACAGAATGGAATTTGTTTAGTCTTAATTTTATCTGTATTTATCTTTTTCTTTCTTTCTTTCTTTCTTTCTTTCTTTCTTTCTTTCTTTCTTTCTTTCTTTCTTTCTTTCTTTCTTTCTTTCTTTCTTTCTTTCTTTCTTTCTTTCTTTCTTTCTTTCTTTCTTTCTTTCTTTCTTTATTTATTATTTATTTTCTATATGTATGTCTTTATTTCTCTTTATTATTATTATTTATTTGTCTATTTATATATGTGTTTATTTATTATTTCTTTATTTTATTTGGTTATTTATTTTGTATATTTGTTATTTGTCATTGTATTTTTTTATATTTATTTGTCATTATTATTATTATATATTTTTAATTTTTCTGTTTATTTACTCATTTATTTGTCTTATTTTTCATTTTATTTATTTGTTTATTTAATTTTATTAATTTGTCTTGTCATTTTTATCAATTTGTTTATTTATATTTATCTGTATTTATTTATTTATTTATTTATTTATTTATTTGTTTGTCTTTTTATTATTCATGTCAGTTTTATTTTTGTTTATTTATATTTATTTGTCACTATTTTTCCTTATTTTATTTTTCTGTTAATTTTATTTATTTATTTGTCTTTTTTGTTGTCATTATTATTTATCTACTTATTTTTTTGTATTATTTGTCATTATTTTGTTTATTTATTTAATTTGATTTGTTTTTATCATTATTTATATTTATATTATATTATTTTTTCTTTATTTATTTGTCTTTTATTTCATTATTTCTATTTATTTATATTTTTGCCTTTATCTTTTAATTATGTCATTATTTATTTATGTTTATTCATATATTTTCGTTTGTGTCGTGCTTTAATAGTGATTGAGTCATTTGAGCGGCGGCTGTAAGCGAGTGCAGGTTTGACGCTCTCGTTGGCATCATTCATCTGCGGGATGGGGCGTTTTCCACCAATGTGTTTTGAAAATGAAACTCGAACCCTGTAGCTGTTACTCCCGAGCCCGACTGCTTCACTTTCATCCTTTTGATCTGCTTTCAGCCGCAGAATGGAAAAAGAAAAGATGCTGAGACACGAGACTGATTCTGGAGGAGCGATTATACACACAGTTCCTACTAGAAACCGTGCGGTTGTTCCAGCGATGTTGCCATTGGCAGCGAGTGTCAGAGCTGTTACCCCAGTAGTACTGCGGTCTCTTCAAACACGCTTCTAGTGGAAAGTTCTCCGAGCGCGTCGCACGTGATCCACAGCAACCAAAACATCAAGCATCTACGGTTGCCGCTTTTAAGATCTGCCAGGAAGGTGCATTAGGATTTTCACCATCAAACCGGATCAATCAAATTCTTAACTCTCTCTCTCATGATGTTCCGTGATGTGTATATATTTCTTTCTTCTGCTGAACACAAAAGAAGATATTTTGAAGAATGTGGCTAACCAAACAGTTTTGGACCCCATTGACTTCCATAGTAGTTTTGTTCCGTACTATGGAAGTCAATGGGGTCCAAAACTGTTTGTTTACCCATATTCCCATACAGGTTTGGAACAACTTGAGGATGAGTAAATGATGACAGAATTGTCATTTTTGGATGAACTATCTCTTTGCGAATTTAAATATTTAAGTGCATGAAGACGCGAAAGAGAAGTTGGCACACATCCAGACAGCGTGCAAATACTGAATTGAGTTCTCGTTCACTTCTGATTCTCTCAAAATGCCCGTCTCAGTGAGTATCCGTGTGAACAGTCTGTTATGTCTTAAATGAATGTAAACAGCTGAGAAATAAAACACTTGTGTATTGGATCAGTGCAGCTCTTAAAGTGACAGTAGCCTAATATTCCTGCTGCACTGCTGTCTGTGTTAATGTTAATCAAACAACAAAAGATGAGAAAAACGCTCACGGCTCTTGACTAATTAACTTTTGTAACTTTAATAAGAATTAATGCATATTTAATTTATACAGTAAAGAATATATATATATATAATATAATATGTCAATTAAGTGCTACTAATTCTCTACTTTTTTGTCTACCATTAATGTAATGCAAAAACCTCCAAAAAAACATCCTGTCTAGACTTTTAATTTCTTTCTTTTTCTTTTTTTTGTCTTTTCCTTTCTCTCATCCTTTATTTTGTCCTTTCTTTCTGTTGTCCTTTGTTTCTTTATTTTGTCCTTTCATCCTTCCTTTCCTTTTCATCCTTTCTTTCTTTTGTCCTTTCATCCTCTTTCATTTTCATCCTTTCTTTCTTTCTTTTTTTCTTTCTTTCTTTCTTTCTTTCTTTCTTTCTTTCTTTCTTTCTTTCTTTCTTTCTTTCTTTCTTTCTTTCTTTCTTTCTTTCTTTCTTTCTTTGTCTTTTCCTGTCCCTCATCCTTTATTTTGTCATTTCTTTCTGTTGTCCTTTTTTCTTTCTTTTGTTATTTCATCCTTTCTTTCATCCTTTCTTCTTTTTTGTATCATTTCCTTTCTTTTGTGTATGTATTAGTCTTTATTTATTTGTCTTATTTAATGTTGTTTATTTATCATCTTGTCTATATTTGTCTATTAATGTATTACTCATTTATTTAGTCTATTTATTTAGCTTAATTGTATCGCTATTTTAGTTGTCTTTTGTCCTTTCATTTTGTTTATTTCTGTTTATTTATCTTTTATACTGTCAGACTTTATTTTCCAGTGAAGCACAAAAGCAGATGTTTAACAATGTTCACGCTCATCTCTGGAGCCCCTGAATACTGCCCGATTTCATTGCATGGAAAATGATGATCAGCAAAACGACTCGATTTGTGCTCCACAGAAGAAAGGAAATCATACGGGTTTGGAATGACATGAGGGCGAATGAATGATGACAGATATGCAACTGTTCCTTTTTAGATCTGCCAAAAAGTTACATAGGCTTTTAATTTTCAAGAGTAAGTCCATGAATCATTTGTCGAAGAGTGATTCATCCTTAAGTTGCTCATGTTTTACAGTGAGTTAATGCTAATTTTGGTCGTGTTCTTATGAAGAAGGGAACTGTGGTGGTCTTCAGGCTGAAAGTGTGACCTAGAATGACCCCAAGTGATGAATCTCTAATGGGTTTCTGTGCAGTGAGTGACGCTAGAGAAGTTCTTTGAAGAGGTGGAGATTGAAATATAGATGTCAGAAGGAAATGGAACGCGTCAATGCCTGGTTTTGTCATATGTCTGAGATTTTTATAGTCGTATAGTAATCATGTAGTCTCTCTGGTCTGTCCTTGTGTCGATAGGAAAGAAGGATTTGTAAACTGTGAGCGAAGAACACCAGTAATCTTGTCTAAGACAAATGCATTTTCTCATTGAAACTCTTCAAACGTCTCTCTAGGAAGCTTATAATGATGTCTATAAAAACATTCAGGCAAAATGTATATTAAAAGCCAGTGCGCTGTTTTAAGAAAAGGTATTTCACATCAGTTTAGTATAGCTATCAGTCAGATGTTTGGGGTCAGGAAATATTTTCTAATGTTTTAAAGTCTCTTCTGCTCACCAAGGCTGCATTTATAAGATCAAAAATTTGAAATATTATTACTATCTAAAACAGCTGTTTTCTATGTGAATATATAGTAAAGTATAATTTATTTCTGTGATCAAAGCTGTATTTTCAGCATCATTACTCCAGTCTTCAGTGTCACATGATCCTTCAGAAATCATTCTAATATGATGATTTGCTGCTCAAGAAACATTTATGATTATTATCAGTGTTTTTAAGACATTTACTTTCAATTTTGAGCTCATTTTACCAGAATTACCAGATTTGACATTTCTGACCTGATTTCTGACCGTTTATTTTGACGGCAATCCGAACGGGAGACACGTTAAATTAAAGCTTTCCTCACTCTTGTCCCAATCACTCAGAGAGGGGGAAAAAGGAGGGTTGAAAAAAAACATCAAGCGTCTGGATCCGGAGAAGAAGGCGGTGGTATGGTCGGAGGGAGGCAGGCCTGTGTTTATGTGTTTGTAGCCGGAGAGGCCGATGGTTCCGGGCTCGAGCATGACTCAAGACGCTTCACCCTCTTCTGTAATTATGTCAAAAATACACTTTAAAGCGGAATGATGTGGAGCTGTGGGTGCGGAGGGGATTTTCATGCTGATGACTTTCCCCTCCGCCTCTGATGGGGTTTCGGAACGCCTGCCAGAGCGGCCCGTGACACAAATGAAGATGGAGCGATCCTTTTATTTTTTCCTCATACTCTTATTCCTTTGCGTTTTTCTGCCCTCGTCCTGCCGTCTGCTGGCGAAGGGGAGGCGCCGTGTCTCCTGTTTTCGAGCGAGGTGGCACCAGGCTGTGAAAATGTAAGCCCTGTTGAAGCTGGTGTGTATCCAGTGCGGCTGCAGCTGTCTGAGAGTCTTTGTCACATGCTTTAAAGTTGAAAAAAAGAGAGCTTTTTAATCCAAATAACTCACAGTAGCTTCAGTGGGAAATTCAGACTCTCAGACATTGCCATGGGGAATCATAGACTCATAAACATTGTGAAATGAGTTCATATCTTCTGTCATGAGACTAATACGTGTGTGTTGTGTACTAACACACTAGAAAATGACAGACTTCTGCTGCTGCTGCCAAAAATTTTTGTTTTAAAAAACTTTAAAACGCTCACATTTTAGATAGTCATTTATACTAGTTTCTATAAAAAAGTATTAGTGGTGCCTGCCTTACCCATCATTGATGTTGTGGTAATGGCATTGCTCTGGGATGCTTAACATGTTACTTTTCGGTTGCTAGGGCGTTTTGACTGGTTCCTAGGGTGTTCGTAGTGTTTAATGTGTTAATGTGAGGTTGAAACGTTGTGTGGTTGCTGTGGTCTTCTGGTTGGTTGTTGGGGTGTTACTAGGGTGTTATAAGTGGTTAATGTGCAACTGTGTGGTTGCTGTGCTATACTGGGTGGTTGTCAGGGTGTTGCTAGGCATTCAGAGTGCTTAATGTGTTTGCGGTTACTATGGTATTCTGCGTTGTTGTTAGGGTGTTATAAGTGCTTAATGTGTAACTGTGGTTGTTGTACTATAGTGGGTGGTTTCTGGGTGTTGCTAGGGTGTTCAGTGTGATTGTTGTGTTACTATGTGGTTGCTATGGTGTTCTGCATGGTTTCTGGGGTGTTGCTAGGGTATTCTGAGTGTTCAGTGTGTTGCTGTTTGGTTACTGTGGTGTTCTGGGTGGTTGCTGAGGTGTTGCTAGGGTGTTCAGAGTGTTGTGTGGTTTCTATGGTGTTCTGGGTGGTTGTTGGGGTGTTGCTAGGGTATTCAGAGTGTTTTATGTGTTATTTTGGGGTTTCTGTGGTTTTCTTGATGGTTGCTGGAGTGTTGCTAGTGTGTTTAATGTGTTAATTTGTGGTTTCTGGGTTGTTGCAAGGGTATTCTGAGTGTTCAGTGTGTTACAGTGTGGTTACTGTGGTGTTCTGAGTGGTTGCTGTGGCATTTCTAAGGTGTTCCGAGTGTTTAATGTGTTACTATGTGGTTGCCATGGTGTTTTGGGTTGTTGCTGGGGTTTATCTGGGGTGTTCAGAGTGCTTAATGTATCTAGGGTGTTTAGAGTTCTTTGTGGTTTCTATGGTGTTCTGGGTGGTTGCTGGGGTGTTGGTAGGGTATTCTGAGTGTTTAATGTGTTACTATGTGGTTTCTGTGGTGTTATGGGTGGTTGCTGAAATGTAACTAGGGTGTTCAGAATGCTTGATGTGTTCCTTTGTGGTTTGTATGGTGTTCCGGGTGGTTGCTGGGGTGTATCTAGTGTATTCTGAGTGTTTAATGTGTTACTATGTGGTTTGCATGGTGTTCTGGGTGGTTGCTGGGGTGTAACTAGGGTATTCTGAGTGTTTAATGTGTTACTATGTGGTTTCTATGGTGTTCTGGGTGGTTGCTGGGGTGTTGCTAGGGTATTCTGAGTGCCTGATGTGTTATTGTGTGGTTTCTATGGTGTTCTGGGTGGTTGCTGGGGTGTTGGTAGGGTATTCTGAGTGTTTAATGTGTTACTGTGTGGTTTCTGTGGTGTTCTGGGTGGTTGCTGAAGTGTAACTAGGGTGTTCAGAGTGCTTGATGTGTTCCTTTGTGGTTTGTATGGTGCTCTGGGTGGTTGCTGGGGTGTATCTAGGGTATTCTGAGTGTTTAATGTGTTACTATGTGGTTTCTATGGTGTTCTGGGTGCTTGCTGGGGTGTTGCTAGGGTATTCTGAGTGCTTGATGTGTTACTGTATGGTTTCTATGGTGTTCTGGGTGTTTACCAGGGACAGGGTGTTACTAGGGTATTCTGAGTGCCTGATGTGTTACTGTGTGGTTTCTATGGTGTTCTGGGTGGTTGCTGGGGTGTTGCTAGGGTATTCTGAGTGCCTGATGTGTTGCTGTGTGGTTTCTATTGTGTTCTGAGTGTTTGATGTGTCACTGTGTGGTTGGGATGGTGTTCAAGGTGGTTGCTGGGGTGTTACTAGGGTAATCTGAGTGCCTGATGTGTTACTGTGTGGTTTCCATGGTGTTGTGGGTGGTTGCTGGGGTGTTGCTAGGGTATTCTGAGTCCCTTATGTGTTGCTGTGTGGTTTCTATGGTGTTCTGGGTGGTTGCTGGGGTGTTCTGAGTGTTTTATGTGTCACTGTGTGGTTGGGATGGTGTTCAGGGTGGAGCACAAACTCGATCACATCTTTACTATTGAACAGCACTGATAATGTTTGCTAATGTACTCAATGTTACTCAAACATACACATGCACACTTCAGTTTACCTGAATCATGTTCTGGAATGTTACAGGATAGTCAGACATCTGACCCTGGTTGAGTGATTGTATTGGCCGCTCCACTCTGTGTAAACTGGACGCCCTCCCTGTGAGATAGAAGCAGGTGCGACTGTATCACTGACTCTGTGTGAGATTGTTACTGTATAGAAGAATGAATTCTTTTCTCCCATTGTGCGCTGCTGTTTTTCTTCTCCTGTTGTCTGTTGGATCACTGCTGCGATAAAGAGGATTTTGTGGTAGAGATAGACTTCAGACTTCAAAGCGTGGCGGCAGCATTCCGCAGGCCAGCAGTGTTTACACTGGGAGAGCATTCCTGACGCTCAATTCTCCATGCCGATCTGGAGGAATCCCATCTGTGTCTCTCTCTCTCCCTCAACAAATCCGCTCATAACATTTGATATCTCCACCGTTACATCCAATAACACATAAGGATGTTTACATCAGAACTTGGATGTTTAATATTTGATACATTGGCCACAAATAGTATATAAACACACACACTTCAAAATGCATAAATGTCTTTAGAAATGCTTTCTTTCATATTTTAATGCAAAAAAAAAAAAAAAAAAATGCACAAACATTTGGTTTGATATTGTGCATCTAATGCAATGACATTGACATGTTTTAACTTTAATAAAGTGGAAAAAAAATACTTTTTCCTGTTGTGGCGATTAGCAAACAGTGTTGCATTACCGCATGCGCCCCCTTCTGGATTGGAGTGTGAATCACCTGTAACTGGCTGTATTCATCATCTGATTGTATGAACAGAACCGTGACGTCTGTACCGTACAGTTCGGGATGAATACCTGTACTGTTACACCCCTAATATTTATAGTGTTAAAAATGTTTGTAAACATTTCATTTTACTTACCAGTATTTTTTCATTATTTCTGAATGTCTCAGCGGTGCCATTTTGACCAGGTGTGGCTTATTTTCCTGTAAATACAGTAATCAAAAATAACAGTAGCATGAGTTAAGGAATATTATCCCACAACATTTGTCTGGAAAACAGGCCAACGTTTAATACTTGGGGTCAGTGATTTGAAGAATCCCTTAAAGGGATAGTTCACCCAAAAATGAAAATTTGATGTTTATCTTCTTACCCCCAGCGCATCCAAGATGAAGGTGACTTTGTTTCTTCAGTAGAACCTAACCTAACTCCAAACGTTGCCGTCTGTCAGTGGTATAATGCGTGTCATTGGGAACTTGGTCTATAAGAGTCAAAAAAACATGCACAGACAAATCCAAATTAAACCCTGCGGCTCGTGATGACACATTGATGTCCTAAGACACGAAACGATCGGTTTGTGCAAGAAACCGAACAGTATTTATATAATTTTTTACTGCGTTCAGCACTCGCTTAGTGAGGTCTGAACACGCTCTGACAACGGAAGTGATGTCTAGCAATCATTGAAGCAAAGCGCAAGAGATCACTTCTGACCTCACAAACTGGATGTGGAGGCCAGTTGGACATAGTGGTGTTTTAAAGGTAAAAAATGAAATAAATACTGTTGGGTTTCTTGCACAAACCAATCGTTTCATGTCTTAGGACATCAGTGTGTCGTCACGAGCGGCAGGGTTTAATTTGGATTTGTCTGTGCATGTTTTTTTGACTCTTATAGACCAAGTTCCCACTGACACGCATTATACCACTGACAGATGGCAACGGTTGGAGTTAAAAACCATAATTTGTGTTCTACTGAAGAAACAAAGTCACCTTCATCTTGGATGCCCTGAAGGTAAGCAGATAAACATCACATTTTCATTTTTGGGTGAACTATCCCTTTAACTATGATTATTAGTAGTAATAGTGATGTTAGTGGCAAAACTACACCAATAGTAACCAGAAGTTCAAGTTGGATTGTTGCTTTTTGCTTCAAGAAACACACTGAGAACTTTATTTATTTGTATTTTTTTCTGGAAAGTTGCATGTGGGTAAAAAAACGATCAGTTTACCATTACAAGCTGTTAATTGTCCGGTTGTTTAAGTGTCAGTAATTGATTGGTCGTCAGGGTCAGATGGTTGCCATGGAGTCTGTTTGTGTGAGCGAGTCGTGTTTACACTCCAAAATAATACAACAATAAAACAGCCGGGCCTTGATGTGGCCGTTTGCATGGTGGTGTGTGTACGGACGGAGTTTACGACGATCCCATGCCTCGCTTTCTCTCGCTCCGAGTGTGTGATTATGGGGCTTCGGCCATATGGAGTCCCGAGAGAGATCTGGTGTTACTCCCACACGCTGGAGAAAGACGTCAGTAGTGACAGGCCTTATTTTTAGCTCACACACACACTTATGATAACTACAGAGTTCAAAAGATTTCAGGAGTTTAGTTGGTAGTTAATTTCTCATATTTTTAAGCGCTGTTTTATACTGTATTATCTGCTGTTTTCACATGTGGCTCAGATTTGTTTTTTAGATGTCAGTGTGAACAGTAAAAATCAACAAATCTATTTAATATTCATAATGTTAAATTAGATATAAAATATCATTCACAAGATGAAGGTCAGGGAAAGTGATTGTAGTTAGTAACGCAATCCATTACATTACACATTTAAGGTAATATAGACCTTGATTACTTTTACATTACTTTTGACCTAACTTGTTCATCACATACATTAATTTGAATAGGTTATTATTGTACCACATGGATATAACAATACAAAGAGAAAGAAAATATATTCCAATTTTAGTTATCAACAACATGAAGTGCATTAAATATTACATGACGTCAGCGTTTCCCAGACTAGGCTTTGTGAGTTTAATGAGAAGCTATTAAGTAATTAAATCATAAAAATCTAAAGATAATAAAAACCAAAATAAATATTGTTTAAATAAAAATAATAAAAATAAAACATTTATTTCAACAGATGTGCGTGCATGTGCACGTGTCTGCACATCTGTGTGAGTGTGCACGTTTGTGCGTGCATGTGTGTGTGTTTGTGCGTGCAAAACCTAAATAATTAAAAAAACAATCATTTTTAATCAAATAAAACATTTACTTCAATATGTGTGTGTGTGTGTGTGTGTGTGTGTGTGTGCATGTGTTATAATTAGTTATACTTATTTATTATTAGTAGTATTATATGTATGTATTACACTCTAAAAAATGCTGGGTTAAAAACAACCCAAGTTGGGTTGAAAATGGACAAACCCAGCAATTGGGTTGTTTTAACCCAGCGGTAGGGTTAAGTGTTTGCCCAACCTGCTGGGTAGTTTTATTTAACTCAACTATTGTTTAAAAATTACTGTATTGCTTAATTAAAATGAACCCAAAGTATGTTGGAAATGAACATTTATTAATGTTCAATGAATATTTATTAAACAATAAACATTTATTAAATTGCTTATTAATAAATTTATATTAATAAACTATTAAACTATTACATTTATATTAATAAAATATTAAAGCTTATTAATAAACATTCACCTTTTGTCTATTATTGTTGCCTATAATTGCATCTGGTTTTTAATTTCCCAACTATTTTGGGTTCATTTTAAGCTAGCCATATAGCAATTTTAAAATTAAATTAAATAAAACTACCCAGCAGGTTGGGCAAACATTTAACCCAACCGCTGGGTTAAAACAACCCAATCGCTGGGTTTGTCTATTTTCAACCCAACTTGGGTTGTTTTTAACCCAGCATTTTTTAGAGTGTATTATTATTTTTGATATTAATATTAATTAATCTATTTATTGGACTTCTTTCATTATTCTATCATATTGTCATGCACAAACACAACCCTTTACCTGTGGTGAAATCACTGTAATTGCTCTCTTGTTAAGTCACTGTTTTTACAGCAGATTTGAATGTGGTTCATCCAATCAGATTTCAGAGGCAGCTTGATCTATTTTATAATATTGGACACAGAGTGATCCACCGCAGCTGTAATTCACTGAGTTTCAATGAGAGGAACATCCTGTCGATTTCTGCAGGTGAAGTTACCCAAATGCCTCTATCGGCTTGCATTTTGCGACGTCTCCTCCTCTTCTCTTCTTGGAAACCGCCACAATACCTTCTAATCCCTTTCATTGAGTCAGCAGACAATCCGACTCTCCCGCTCTCATTATGGTCGGCTCATTATGGTGTGGGTTTCCGTGCCTCTCAATGGGAGACAGGGCGAGCCGGCGAGGGCGACAGCTGTAATCTGAGCCCGTTCCTGTTTTGACAGTCCTGTAGTTCTAATACCCTCGCCAACCATCGCACAACTCATTTTTCCAGACTTCATCCTGCTCTCTCTAGACCGCCGCTTCACAATGAGGAGGTCACCGGTCAGTTGTGAGTCACAGAGTGACAGGACGGAGGGTAAAACACTGCTAAATGCAAATGACAGAATGCAACTAACCATGTAATTGTGCATGTGCAGCAAAATAAATAGACTTTTCAAAGCTGGCATAAATTCATCTCCCAATTGGATGAATCTAGACAAATTCCACAAATGACCACATGGACAGATGTGTGACGTCCTCATCCTCAGTGTTTACAAACACTGTGAGGCTTCGATTAAAAGCACATGTTTAGATGAGTCATATTCCCATGTTATTTGTCCTCAGTGGGACTTCAGACGATATTTACTCTGTTTTACTCTCTTTTGGCTCTATAAGATTGCCTGCAGTTCTTCAAGTCCACTTCACATCATCCTCAGCTACACTACCGTTCATAAGTTTCAAGTATTAGAATGATTTCTGAAGGATCATGTGACACTGAAGACCGGAGTAATGATGCTGAAATCTCAGCTTTGCGTCAGAGGAATAAATTACATTTTACTATATATATTCACAAAAAAAAAAGCAATTTGAAATTGTAATAATATTTACTGTTTTTCTGTATTTTTGATCAAATAAATGCAGCTTTGGTGACTTCTTTTGAAAACATTTAATAAATCTTACCAAGCCCAGACTTTTGAATGGTAGTGTGTGTACAAAGGATTTTGTTTCTTTAAGCAGATTTAAAAACAGACCAACAATATTGCTGTGATCATCTTGTTAATAGGAGCATATTGATATATTTGTCCAATCATAAGCTCTCTATTCAAGTCAAGTCACTTGTTTTCATGACAAATTTACTTAAACATATATTAAGTCATTACTAACAGGTAAAGTAAATATAATGAATATATAACCTAATATAATGCATATATTTAGTGAAATGCGCCCTCTAGAGTTCATTTCTCTAGTGAACTAACATGCTGTAGACACTAAATGACTTGCCTGAGGTAAATTTAGTGCTACGCCGTATATTCTCAAGCTGTGTTATTGATGGATGAGAGAGACACGTAAACATATCTATGCATAGATCGTTTGTTCTTCTGCGTTTTCTCCTGCTGTGTCGGTTAGCAAACAGCGTTGCATTACCATGTGCGCCCCCTTCTGGATTGAAGTGTGAATCACCTGTGACTGACTGTATTCCTTGTTTGAACCGAACTGTGACATCCGTACTGTGATGGTTCGGGATGAATTCATGTACCATTACACCCCGAGTGGCATTAACAACAACACTAGGAAGACTGTTCCATAGATTAGGTGTTAAATACCGCCTGAGGTTGAGGTTGATTATTAATTGGCTTGATTTTTGAGATCGCAGTGGACATGTATGACTATAATGCGATGAGGAGCCTATGCAGTGTTGACAGAACCGGACTAATCTTACTTCCTGGTTCTAGTAAGAACTCTAGCTGCTGCATTTTGGACGAGCTGGAGTTTGACAATGTCCTTCTCCTGTCACTGACAAGCATTAGTAAATAGCAGATCATGGTTTTCCCAAACTGTCCTACTCTGTAAATATGGCAAAACTTTAAATAGTTTGTCAAACCATTCCTTGGTCTTTAGGGCATTGGCTGTTGATTTTATCCTAAAATGTCTATAGCTAGTATTTGTTCTTGGACGTGTGATTAGCACTCAAACCGGCTGTCATTTTCCTGCTTCACAATATGACTGTAGATGTTTGACTTTCTTGTGATTCCACTTTAATTCATATAGCAGGCGTCTGTTTGCAAAAGCTCTCTTTCTCTCTCTCTCTCTCTCTCCCTCTCTCCTGCCTGAGCCCTTGAGCAGATGTTCTTCATGGTTCATATTGTAAACTGCACCGGAAGTCTATGTATTCTCTGCATCTGTGTATGAATGCATCAATATCCAAACACATGCACAAAACACAAAACACACCACCACAACACGTGTGCATGCATCCATGACACGACAACACTGATAAACACACAGACATACTGTACAGAGTGTGTGTTTGATTTGGAATGAATACTGTAGAATAGTAAGAAAGAATCCATATAAATGTTATTGTTATATTGTTGTTATTATTATTTGTAAAGATAATATTGCTAAATTATTGTATACAGTTCATTGAAGTGTTGTTATTATGATTATTTTATACTTTATTACTCAAATTTGCCATGAGTATTGACTTTCATGCTGGAATGATAAATAAAATAAAAGTTGGATGGATGGATGATAGATGGATGATGGATAGATAAAGTGGATGATAGAACAATAAATAGAATGATAGATAGATAGATTGATGCATTAGATGATGGATGGATGGATGGATGGATGGATGGAACTATAGATAGAACAATAGATATATAAAATGATGGATGGATGGATGGATGAATGGAGGATGGATAGAAAAGAGTGACAGATAGATAGATAGATAGATAGATAGATAGATAGATAGATAGATAGATAGATAGATGGATAGATGGATAGATAGATGGATAGATAGATGGATGGATGATGGATGGATGGTAGATGGATGATGGATAGATAGAGTGGATGATAGAACAATAAATAGAATGATTGATTGATATATAGATGGATGGATGGATGGATGGATGGATGGATGGAGGATGGATAGAAAAGAGTGACAAAAGGATGTACACTGACTCGTTGTTACGGTTGCTGGTGTAAAGAGGAGGCAGATCACGGATTTCCACAAACATACAATACTTTAATGTAAACGAAGGCAGAGAACACCATACAAACTCTAACATAAACAGAGAACGGACGAGGAATGAAGGGAGTGAGTGCAATATATGGGGAGTGCTGACAATAGAGTCCAGGTGCAGGTGATCTGTGATGATGAGGAGCTGACGAGGGAAGTGTGTGCAGGTGAGGAGAACAGGAGGATTCTGGGAAATGGAGTCCAGGGAAACAAGGGATCTGTAACAGTACCTCCCCCTCCCGGTAGGCGCGTCCTCGCGCCGTAGATGTAACAACCGGGAGGGGGGCGGGCGCCCTGGAGACCTCAAACCGGAGCAGGGGGATGAGTAGACTGGAGTGGAGGTCTCCAGGGCGGGCTCAAAAGCCATGGCGGGTCAGGAGCCGAAGGCAGCCATGGCGGGTCAGGTGCAGCGGGCAGACATGCAGCGGGCATACATGGCGGGTCAGGTGCAGCGGGCAGCCATGGCGGGTCAGGTGCAGCGGGCAGCCATGGCGGGTCAGGAGCCGAAGCCTTCGAGGCGTTGAGCCCAGGCGTCGCTGAAGGACTGGCGGGTGATGGCGGAACCGAAGGCTCCGCCGACCGAAGCGCAGCCGGGACTCCAGAAGGCCGCAGTAGAAGCAGTAGGACAGCCAACAAAAAGAACACCGGGGGGAGTGAGGAAGCCAACTGAAACTGAGGGACGGAGTGACGGAGCGGAGACGGAGGAGTGTAGTCCAGAGGGAAGGGCAGGCTGACGAGTGCACAAGGTGTGAGTGGAGGCAGGATGGATACTGGTGACGCTGGTGGACTGATGGGTAACGGTGGAGCAGAGGGAGGTTGGAGCCGGGGTGTAGGTAATCGCCCAGAGGTCCGAGGTGGAGATCTGGGCGAGGGGGCTTGAGGTGAAGGTTCAGTGCAAACATAACTGGATGGAGGTGGGAGAGGGAGGCAGGGAGGGAAAACAGTCTTTGGGCTGGAGGGTTCAAAAACACAGTTCATAGGGGCAGTAGGTTCGGCGGCGGCGGCGGCTGGAGCGGCTGGCTCGGCGGCGGCGGCTGGAGCGGCTGGCTCGGCGGCGGCGGCTGGAGCGGCTGGCTCGGCGGCGGCGGCTGGAGCGGCTGGCTCGGCGGCGGCGGCTGGAGCTGAGGGCTTGTAGGCGGCGGCAGGAGCTGAGGGCTCGTAGGCGGAGACTGGAGACCTTTGCTCGGCGGCGGAGACTGGAGAACTTTGCTCGGCGGCGGAGACTGGAGAACTTTGCTCGGCGGCGGAGACTGGAGAACTTTGCTCGGCGGCGGAGACTGGCGCTGCTTGCTCGGCGGAGACTGGCGCTGCTTGCTCGGCGGAGGCTGGCGCTGCTTGCTCGGCGGAGACTGGAGAACTTGGCTCGGAGGAGACTGGAGAACTTGGCTCGGAGGAGACTGGAGAACTTGGCTCGGAGGAGACTGGAGAACTTGGCTCGGAGGAGACTGGAGAACTTGGCTCGGAGGAGACTGGGGTTGAGGGCCATTTCATCCCCTCAAATACAATTAAAATCCCCACAGGCACTGGAGCTGGCTCTGTGGGGACTGGAGCTGGCTCTGGAGATACTGGAGCTGGCTCTGGAGATACTGGAGCGGGCTCTGGAGACACTGGAGCGGGTTCTGGAGACACTGGAGCGGGCTCTGGAGACACTGGAGCGGGCTCTGGAGACACTGGAGCGGGCTCTGGAGACACTGGAGCGGGCTCTGGAGATACTGGAGCGGGCTCTGGAGACACTGGAGCGGGCTCTGGAGACACTGGAGCGGGCTCTGGAGACACTGGAGCGGGCTCTGGAGATACTGGGGCCGCTTTCTTCCTCCTCCTCCGCTTACTGGGCCCAGTAGCGGAATATGGGTCCAGCCTGGGGCAGGCAGGGAGTTCGCTGGAGGGGTATGCGGAGGAAGCCGGAGGTTGACTGACTGGCCCGGCCAACCGTGTTTCTGGATGGACCGGACGACAACACTGATCCTGAACCTCTTCTACTAAGAATTTGGAGCCATTCAACCACAAAATTAAATTGATAGTATCGCTTAAGGAGAAACAAAAAACAGGTTCATCAAAACGGATAGTGTCGTCATCCAATCCATCCAAAAACAGGGAGATCAACTGAGCGTCGGGCCAGTTAGACAAGTAAGCAAGCTCAACGAACTCCTCCACATACCTCTCCAGCGAACGTCCTACCTGCAGGAGCCCGATAATGCGTTCGCTGGCTGTTAGGGTGAGAGGCGATGGAGGAGCTGGATCCAGGGAGCTGGGGAAAGTCTTTTTTTTTCTCTGTGGAAATCCGGTCGGTTTGGGTCCGTTCTTCTGTTACGGTTGCTGGTGTAAAGAGGAGGCAGATCACGGATTTCCACAAACATACAATACTTTAATGTAAACGAAGGCAGAGAACACCATACAAACTCTAACATAAACAGAGAACGGACGAGGAATGAAGGGAGTGAGTGCAATATATGGGGAGTGCTGACAATAGAGTCCAGGTGCAGGTGATCTGTGATGATGAGGAGCTGACGAGGGAAGTGTGTGCAGGTGAGGAGAACAGGAGGATTCTGGGAAATGGAGTCCAGGGAAACAAGGGATCTGTAACACTCGTGCGCTCGAGCTCAGCTGGCACAACATGAACAAACAGGAGAGGAAGAAAAGAGAAAATAACTTTCTCACCACAGAAACTCTTTATTATCTCTCCTCTCCTGTGTTTGTTTTCAAGGCCGTTCGATCTGCGAGTATTTTTAGACGTCTGACTGTGGTCGAGATGACACTGGAATGTCTTTTTATGCCACTACAAAGCCGTAGAAGGGACGTCTCATCCCAACCCAGTTTGCGGTTTAGACAGACGCTACGGGCGGCTCAACTATTGTCAATAATCTGTTTGTGTGTGCCACCATTTTTCAAAAAAACCCAAATGAAGATGTGTCTTTTGGGGTCAGAACCGATGTTGTTTTTAGACTTCTGCCCCTTTGTGAGATAAAAATACCTAGCGGAGATGATAGACTGTGTTCAACCGTCTCTTGATGGTAAACAGAGCTGGCATCCGCTGGCCAGAGATAATGATTAGCTTTACGCGAGACGGCAAACGGTGGCTCCACAAGCTCATGCTGCTTCAGTCGCTGTAGGAGAATTGATGAGAACTCTTTCAGAGAGGATTCGTGAGAGGAGGTTTGTGGGATTACAGAGGCTGGATCCAGCCATTATTTAACAGTTTTCCTCTTTTTCTTTTTGGGTGCAAGGTCACACACCCTCTCCAGAGTTTATAAACGTTCCATGCAGAATAAAAGTGTCATCGTATTTCTTTATATATATTTATTGAAAATGGATTGATTAACTTGCTCGGTGCTCCGACGTAAAGGTTGCATATTTCCAGCTGCATATGATGTGATTATATTAAGTGATTATAGAAAAGACAAACGCACTGCTGTTCACTTTACAGACACGGCCACTGAGTGACTGACCTCTGACCTTTAGGACAGCATTGAGCATGATTCTTCTGCTCCAGTACTCTAGAGTTCCTGTCATTGTCCTCCTCTTCTGTTTTTCTCACTCTTTCCATCGTCTCTGGTTTTGATTGACACGCACCAGCCCTTCTGCACAGATGACATCAGTGTCTCTCTGCTGATGTGCCAGGTGCTGATGTCACGCTCCTGCCGTCTGGCTCAGTTTCACGTTGGGATTTCCGCTCGGTTGAGTGGGATGAAGGGACGCTGGCGG
Source organism: Chanodichthys erythropterus (assembly GCF_024489055.1). Lineage (NCBI taxonomy): Eukaryota > Metazoa > Chordata > Actinopteri > Cypriniformes > Xenocyprididae > Chanodichthys > Chanodichthys erythropterus. Next base: position 51,490,537 of record NC_090233.1, read on the forward strand.
GTGAGAGCCGGGTGAGGTGGGTCACAGCCAGCCAGTGAGTCCCACGGGAATCTTCCCACTGCTGGAGGCTTATTCTGGGAAGGGTCTTAATGCATCCATGTTTATGTCCCAATTTGCATACTTTCACAATACACTGGTGAAGGTGGAGTACACCAGTGTTAGGATGTACTATCAAATCATAACATTGCACCTGGATAAGACAAACAACATACTCTCATTGTATGATGATTGTATGATGGTATTTTAATTATTTTTAATTTAAATACATATAAGTACAAACAAAACTTTTTTGTAAAATACACACTGATGTATATAGAAGCGGCAATAACAATTCTTTCCATTATAATTAGAGGAAATGTTTTATTCATATCAGATACACATTGTGTAAGTAACTTTAAAGTTTACTCGATTCTTCCCCAGTTCACCAGCTTACTTACTTTCATGTATTTCGGGAGAATAGAGAATACGAACCGACATCACGCCTCGTTGCATGCCGGCATGGCGCCGCCATTTTGACAGGATCGCCCTCTATTACTCGTACTGAAATTAATACGGATTCTTGCTTACCTTTTGTTTTGATTCTGCCATTAAGTGGAATGTTAACATTTTTAATGGTATCGTTTGCAGGGAATAGAAGCTATTTTATTTGTTTTGTTTGTCACATGAAGCGTTTTTCTTGTTAAGCATTTCAATGTCCTCGTCAAGGTAATGTTATTAAACCAAACAAAATCAAAACGTTCAAAAACACTTGAAAATGTCATTCTTTTATTGAGTGATAAGCAGTGGGTTTAATCAGTGCCATTAATAATAGATTTGCCATCCGCAGGTCCCAAAATACTTGTGGGTTTGGGTTACTGTTTCACAAGTTGCTTTGTGTTTGGGTTTGTAACTAAAGAAAATCTATATATAGGTTTGCATGCTGTCTGCTGTGTTGTGACCAAAAGACCACATAAGAGCATTTATTTATAGAGCATATATTTATTATAAGAGCGTTATTTATAATACATATTTTGCAGAAAGTTGTAGATGTGTTTTCCCGTTACTGTCAACACTGCGCAAACTTTTTGACGTTTGAGTTCCAGAGAAATGTATGTGACACTTACACCTGTTCGACCTCATAATTGGTAAGTGAATGACTATGGTGAATATGCTGGGCAAATGTTACATCATCTATTTATTATTCATGAGCTAAATGAATGAGTTTTATAATGTGAACCAACACCACCCCACATGCCACTTTAAAAGTGTTTCAACATTCTCTCTCTCTGTCATCCATGTGTCTTTTGGTTTTCATTGATAAGTGAACTATTAGTCAAATGTGCGCCCACATGCTAGGAAAAGGAAGTTGCCACTTCAACATCAAAGAGCCGTTGCATGCTGAAGTTACAGCTTCATTAACTCACTAGCGTGTGCTGCATGTGTGTCATTTGAATGAGGTGCTGATGCTTTCGATTTGCCATTGCTGTATTTAGATATAAGAAGACTGACTTCATTTGAGTTCATTGAGTTTATCAGGGGAGAGTTGCATTGTACATTAACAGCTACTTATACTTAAATAATTGGACATGACGTGTGTCTAAATTTACATTTGTGCATTTGGCAGATGCTTTCATTGCATTCAAGGTTTACATATTTTATCAGTGCTTGCATTCCCTGGGAATCGAACCCATGACCTTGGCATTGCTAGTGCCATGATCTACTGTTTGAGCCGTGCTATGAGAAAAATAGTATTCACTGAAAGTCTAATTAAATTAGTTTAAATGAGAAGTGTTATATCTGTTTTACATATGAATCCTTGATTGTTTCTGTTTCTCTGCAGTCTCACCCGTTGTCCCTGTGTAACACCAGTGAAGATGAGCGTCCGGAAACCGATTTCATCACCATCGTCAAACTCGAGAGCCCAGAGAGCAAAGTGCCTCAGTGCCAACCACTGCTGGATAAAGTAAGACAGATGGGAAAACACACTCAAACACACATATGAGCACTCTGGATGTAGAGGAGTTGGTTACAGTTTAAGTTCACAGGTTTCTTGAACCAGGAAGCATCATAATGTTGTTTTTCCATGATCATTTTCTGTCCTCTCTTACCCTTGAATTAAATAGGCTGTTTGAATCCTGTATTGTATATGTAAATGAGCTCAGTTGCGATTGGCTGTGTACCACAGTTTTGGCTTCAGTTAACAATAACAACACTGCACTGATGTTAATGAGCTTATTGTTATGACATCATAATTCTACAAGAAGTTTTTGCAACTTAGTAGAGTGCACAATTAATTGTTAAATGTTTTCAATCTCAATTCAAATGTCCATGTGATTTAATTTCTTAAATGACAATGATTTGTCTATATCTATTTAACCTTTGACAAGGCCCTGTAGCCCCTCCGGTTCAAACCACCTGCTCTAAGCGGGACTCAAACCCAGGCCTGTCTTCATGGGAGTCGGTAACTCTAACAAGGAGGCTAAGGGTTAGAATGCCTCTTGAGATCAGGGGAGTGAGGTTTACACATACAGCTCTTACTGGCCTACGTCCATTACACTCACCCCCCTAAACCTCACTCCCATCTGGGTCACGGCACCACTGTAGCCCCTCCTGTTCGAACCACCCGCTCTAAGCGGGTCTCAAAACCCTGGCCTGTCCACATGGGAGTTGGTCGCCCTAACAAGGAGAGTAAAGACCACAGTGAAGACTCTTAAGATCAGAGAAGTGAGGTTTACATGCACAAGTCTTACTAGGCTACGTCCGTTACACTCACCCCCTAAACCTCACTTCCATCTGGTTCATGGCACGACTGTAGCCCCTCCAGTTTGAACTATCCGCTCTAAGCGGGACTTGAATCAGGGCCCATCTGCATGGGAGTCGATAAAGACCCCAGTGAAGACCCTTGAGATCAGGGGAGTGAGGTACTGGCCTCTTGACAGCTACACTAGCCTATGACTGCTACACTCACCCCCCTAAACCTCACTCCCATCCGGGTCACGGCACCACTGTAGCCCCTTCGGTTTGAACCACCGCTGTTACACTGCCACTATTTTGTTTAGTTGTCTATTTAGAACCGTGAGGTATGTGTGTGTGTGTGTATACAAACCCGATTCCAAAAAAGTTGCGACACTGTACAAATTGTGAATAAAAAAGGAATGCAATAATTTACAAATCTCATAAACTTATATTTTATTCACAATAGAATATAGATAACATATCAAATGTTGAAAGTGAGATATTTTGAAATGTCATGCCAAATATTGGCTCATTTTGGATTTTATGAGAGCTAAAAAGTTGGGACAGGTAGCAATAAGAGGCCGGAAAAGTTAAATGTACATATAAGGAACAGCTGGAGGACCAATTTGCAACTTATGTCAATTGGCAACATGATTGGGTATAAAAAGAGCCTCTCAGAGTGGCAGTGTCTCTCAGAAGTCAAGATGGGCAGAGGATCACCAATTCCCCCAATGCTGTGGCGAAAAATAGTGGAGCAATATCAGAAAGGAGCTTCTCAGAGAAAAATTGCAAAGAGTTTGAAGTTATCATCATCTACAGTGCATAATATCATTCAAAGATTCAGAGAATCTGGAACAATCTCTGTGCGTAAGGGTCAAGGCCGGAAAACCATACTGGATGCCCGTGATCTTCGGGCCCTTAGACGGCACATCCATCCATTCATCACATACAGGAATGCTACTGTAATGGAAATCACAACATGGGCTCAGGAATACTTCCAGAAAACATTGTCGGTGAACACAATCCACTGTGCCATTCGCCGTTGCCGGCGAAAACTCTATAGGTCAAAAAAGAAGCCATATCTAAACATGATCCAGAAGCGCAGACATTTTCTCTGGGCCAAGGCTCATTTAAAATGGACTGTGGCAAAGTGGAAAATTGTTCTGTGGTCAGACGAATCAAAATTTGAAGTTCTTTTTGGAAAGCTGTGACGCCATGTCATCCGGACTAAAGAGGACAAGGACAACCCAAGTCGTTATCAGCGCTCAGTTCAGAAGCCTGCATCTCTGATGGTATGGGGTTGCATGAGTTTGTGTGGCATGGGCAGCTTACACATCTGGAAAGGCACCATCAATGCTGAAAGGTATATCCAAGTTCTAGAAAAACATATCCCATCCAGACGTCGTCTCTTTCAGGAAAGACCTTGCATTTTCCAACATGACAATGCCAGACCACATACTGCATCAATTATAACATCATGGCTGCGTAGAAGAAGGATCCGGGTACTGAAATGGGCAGCCTGCAGTCCAGATCTTTCACCCATAGAAAACATTTGACACATCATAAAGAGGAAGATGCGACAAAGAAGACCTAAGACAGTTGAGCAACTAGAAGCCTGTATTAGACAAGAATGGGACAACATTCCTATTCCTAAACTTGAGCAACTTGTCTCCTCAGTCCCCAGACATTTGCAGACTGTTATATATATATAATTATTATTATTATTATTATTATTATTATTGTGATTCTCAGTTCATCCATAATTGTGCAGCTCTACAATTTAACTTGTTGCAAAAGTTTAGTATTTACAGTAGTTAAGTATTTATACACTTGTAGCATGTCTCCGTTTGCATACTTGTGTAGGCATGTTTCTGACCTTCATTTTCGTAAGTGGTCTGGATGGAACTTTGTGTTGTGAATTTGTGAGTATGTGAAATGGGACAGAGGGTTACCATCATTCTCGCCCTGATTCTTCCTCCCGCTCTCGTTCTGTGTGCCAGGCAGATTGTTGGCACCCACAGTGACTCATGTACTCGTGGCACAGACGTTGTTTATGGAGCTAATATTAGCTGGACATCTTCACAGCGGGCCTGGGATGAAAAGAGTGAGTTCATCATCAGTCTGGAGTGAGTCTGTGAAAGTAGAGGAGGTGCTGGACACATCGGCAGGAGGGATGGGGGTTGGACTGCATTTTGGGCCGTTTCCTTGGGACTCTGGCGCTGGACGTGAGAGGTGTCAGATGCAACTGTCACATACAGAAACCAGAAAAACCTCAGTTCCAAACTCTAGCTGCTTCACAGTTGAAGAATCCACTCCCTTTCAGTTCATGAGTGTGAACTTGAATTCAGTTGACCAGAACACTCAGAAAATTAAATTTATCTATCTGTTTATGAATACTGCCATTCAAGAGAAAAACTTTTATTCTATCTATCTATCTATCTATCTATCTATCTATCTATCTATCTATCTATCTATCTATCTATCTATCTATCTATCTATCTATCTATCTATCTATCTATCTCTTTCGTTCTATCTTTCAGTCTCTCTATCTATCTTTTTATCTGTCATCCATCCATGCATTGTTCTCTCTATCGATCAATCTGTCATTCTGTCATTCCTTCCATCCATCCATCCATCATCCATCCATCATTCTCTCTATCAATCGATCGATCTGTCTATCTATCTATCTATCTATCTATCTATCTATCTATCTATCTATCTATCTATCTATCTATTCATCCTTTCATCCATCCATCAATCATTCTCTCTATTGATCAATCTATTTGTTGTCTAATCTATCTGTCTGTCTGTCTATCTATCTATCTATCTATCTATCTATCTATCTATCTATTCATCCTTTCATCCATCCATCCATCATTCTCTCTATTGATCAATCTATTTGTTGTCTAATCTATCTGTCTGTCTGTCTATCTATCTATCTATCTATCTAATGCATCAATCATCCATCGTTCTCTCTATCAATCGATCAATTTGTCATTCTCTTTCGTTCTATCTTTCTGTCTATCTATCTTTTTATCTGTCATCCATCCATCCATTGTTCTCTCTATCAGTCGATCGATCTGTCATTCTGTCATTCCATCCATCCATCCATCCATCATTCTCTCTATCAGTCGATCGATCTGTCGTTCTATCTATCTATCTATTCATCCTTTCCATCCATCCATCCATCCATCATTCTCTCTATTGATCAATCTATTTGTCGTCTAATCTATCTATCTATCTATCTATCTATCTATCTATCTATCTATCTATCTATCTATCTATCTATCTATCTATCTATCTATCTATCTATCTATCTATCTATCTATCTAATACATCAATCCATCCATCGTTCTCTCTATCAATCGATCAATCTGTCATTCTTTCGTTCTATCTTTCTGTCTATCTATCTTTTTATCTGTCATCCATCCATCCATTGTTCTCTCTATCGATCAATCTATCTGTCATTCCACCCATCCATCCATCCATCCATCCATCCATCCATCCATCCATCCATCCATCCATCCATCCATCCATCCATCCATCCATCATTCTCTCTATCAGTCGATCGATCTGTCAATTTATCTATCTATCTATCTATCTATCTATCTATCTATCTATCTATCTATCTATCTATCTATCTATCTATCTATCTATCCTTTCATCCATCCATCCATCCATCATTCTCTCTATCAGTCGATCGATCTGTCAATTTATCTATCTATCTATCTATCTATCTATCTATCTATCTATCTATCTATCTATCTATCTATCTATCTATCTATCTATCTATCTATCCTTTCATCCATCCATCCATTGTTCTCTCTATTGATAAATCTATTTGTCGTCTAATCTGTCTCTGTCTGTCTATCTATCTATCCATCATTCTCTCTATCAGTCGATCGATCTGTCGTTCTATCTATCTATCTGTCATCCGTCCATCTGTCCGTCCATACATCCGTCCCATTTTAATCCTACTTTTTTTACAATGAATTTTGAATCACAGTTTTGCATTCTGTTTCATTTCAAATTCAGGAAATGAAAGTCATTCTCAATTCAATTCTGAATGGAGCACACCTTTGGTGTTTATAGAAGCAGCATGCTAACCAATATAGAGCTAATGTCTATATTTTTTATTGAATTGAACCTCTTTTCTATTGATACATTCAGTACTGAATAAAATCTATTTATAATTGCCAAGTTTGTCACAATGTATTCTAGGATTGGCTTATCCAATAAGGACACATGTGATGCTCCTTTTCATTTTGGCCCAATCAAGGTTTGGTAGTGCGCCTGTGATGTCTGGAAATGTTGCCTAGGTAGGCAGCTCACTAGGTTTAGTAGAGAGCTAAAGAGATTTTCAGGGTTTAATTTTGTGCTGCATTTGGCTGCCACACCCTGAACGTCACGCTGTCTGCACCAATCAACACATAACCAGACAGTCTCAACAACTTAATCAGAGTTAATAAGCTGTCTCAAGCAAACCGCACACAGTCCTTCTTCCATTCTTTTCTTTTAGCGCCTGTTTATGTATTTTCCTTGGTAACAACATTCGCCACGATGGATTACTGCTGTGGATCCAACTTTGTTTAGTGAACATCTGAAGGACTTTAATGGAAACAAAACGTTCTATTACAGTCGTTCTGGATTGTCTCTCAGTAAGCCGACGGTATAAATACACATAAGACCAGGCTAAATTGAGGGGTTTTGGTTGTCTGATGGTTGTGATGTTTAGTTTTTGTGTACAGTCACATCATTTCACTGTTTACATCATATTGTGTTTCCCAACAGTGCAGCAGTGTTATTTTAGAATCACTGAGAAACATGTCATAGTTTTTATTAAAATTATATATTTTTTTAGTGATTTTTATTAGTTTTGTGTTTTTTTTTAATATATATATATATATATATATATATATATATATATATATATATATATATATATATATATATATATATATATAGTTTTTAATAATTTTTATTTGTTTATTTTTATGAAAATCTGAAATGTAGGGAAAAAATAGAATTAAAAAAAAAAAATATATATATATATATATATATATATATATATATATATATATATATATATATATATATATATATATATATATATATATAATATTTATTTTTTATTTTTTATTTTTTTTATTTCAAGTAACAAATTTTTTTAAGGTTCCACTTTTAGTAATTTAGTTGTGTACATTGCCATTTTTATTAGTTTTGTATTTTGAATATCTCCATATGGTTTTTAATAATTTTTAAAAGTTTTATTTTTTATTTTAGTACTTTAAATGAGGAATAAAGTAGGAAAAAAGTAGAAGACATTTTTTTTTATATTGCATATAATATATTAATATAATATATATATATATATATATATATATATATATATATATATATATATATATATATATATATATATATATATATATATATATATATGCTATGGAAAAAATTAAGATTGATTAATTGATTTCTGAACTTGGAGTGGTCTCTTAATTTTTTCCATAGCTGTATGTATGTATGTATGTATGTATTATTATTATTATTATTATTATTATTATTATATATAAATACATTTTTTATATTTGATTTCAGTTTAACATTTATTTTATGTCAAGTAACACTTTTTCAATAGTTTTACTTTTAGTAACTTTGCTCTGTATTTTGCCATTTTTATTATTTTCTTTTTAGATTTTATTAATTTTAGTTCAGTTTTTAGTTTTTTAGTACATAAGTTAGTACTTACTAACACTAACTTTTACTTAGTACTTATTTAACCTGCAGTACAGTTTACATAATGAGCTCTCGTGACTAAGATGTTCCATTTCAATTTCCTCCATTTGCATCACAGATCAATCAAATGCAAATGTTTCTGTCTGAAGACATCATGGACTCTGATGACAGGGACAGTTTCCGAGCAGAAGCTTGTGCATGAAGGATAGGATAAGTGGTGTTTTCCCACCAATAGCAGATATAAAGAGTCTTGATCTCCAACCGTGGATAATGTACGTCCCTTTCATAAAGTGTCCCAGTCTGGACTAGTTCAGCGATGCTTGTCTCGGTATGAAAAGAGTTCCAAATATTTACCCAAAACTCCTCATAGTCTCCCACACAATCCAAACATCCCCTGCGTCTCGGGTTCGAAGGTCCACGCCAAACCATCAAAGGCAGAAGCCTCGGATTCCAGCTCATTGTGATAATGAACGCTCCCAGAAGATGTGGTGACTTTATATTTGTTCAATGCTTAATCCACAAAGCGCTGTTTTCATATCGAATGAAAGGAGCGAGTGTTTCTCTGTGTCGTTTTGTGGGAACGTGAGTCAGAGCGAACAGGAAGAGACAGGACCTGTGCCTCGACATGCTGGACTTAATAGCGAGCGTTTCTCAGAGATGCCCCTCTTTTCAGTGAAACACTCCTTTGGCCCACATCTAATCCTGTTTGCTTTTAAAATGAGATGTAGAAAGATGGAGAAGTGAAGACAAGAGAGTGTGTGTTCGATGTAGAAGAGCTTTTGATCAGCGTGATGATGTTCCCGCTTGTCTGGGAATAAGGAAATGTTTAGCAGAATGTCCATGCTGCTTCTTTCTTCTTTTTTTGTGATATGTAAAATTAATTAACCACGATTCATTTTATAATTCCAGAACTGTATGTTCTTCAGCAAAAAAAGTAGTTATTGAAATTATGATAAATATAATTTTAGTTTGCATCTTGATTTTTAATTTAATTTTTAATTTAATGTATTAATAATTTATTAATATAATAAACCGATCGACAGAGCTAGATTTTTGCCAGGAAAGCGTCCTTATACGGCAGATTTAAGCACATCCAGCCACAGCCAGTGTTTCACGGTAGGGGTGGAAAAATATATTGCAAACTTCAACTTTTTTTGACCCAAAAAATTTGTTTTCATCTCGTGCAGCCAAAAGGCAAGGGATACAGTTGTAGAAACTTCAAATATGAGAAGAGAATGAGTCTGTACAAGTTTCCTGCTGATATTTTGAAATACTCTGTGGGCTTTTTAATGCTTTAACATCACAACTCACATAATAAATAGAATACTCACTGAGTGAAATACATGCTTACGTCACCACCGGGAAATAACCTGTTTTTTTTAATACAGTCTTGTAAATGTAGTTACCTTGCATCGCCAGGTTATTGATTTGCATGAAATGGGGTTATTTCAATAAATTGATTTTTGGTAGTTATCAGCATATTGGTGTGCATGTAAACATGCTCAATATGGAGTTTGTGCACGAGTGTGAATCACTGGCTGCAGTTCACTTTATGGCCACCGGTGTCGCTAATAACAAGAGTTTCTGAAATCTACAAATAGCACCTTTAAATACTCTGTTTACATCCTAATTTTGTCTTATTAAGCATTTTAATATATATTAGAGTTAGATTATTTTAATATATTAATAATCATTTATTAAAGGCACAATATGTAAGATTTTTGGACCACTAGAACAGTTATATATTTTGTTGACTTGTGTACTTACATTTACCAAATGTTTCCAAGAATGTTTAAATCCAGAGAAATAAGCAATTTTAACCAGGACACGGGTTGCCTATCAGTGACATCATACCTGTGTTACCCTCGATTTCCAGTTTTATTTTGTAGAAACCAAAGACACTTTATTATATTATGTGTTTTATTAGACAGGTGTGCAACTTTTTGGATACATTCATCAACAGAAAACTAATATTTAAAACTTAAATTTAACCAAATATATGATAACTTCGTTAGATGGTAAATCAATAGAAAACATGGTTTTGGTGAGCGCTTTGTAATATGTATTCACATTAGATTTTAAAGCAACACAATTCGTTTGCAATAAGACAAACCAGATTCAAATTGCCCGTAAAGCAAAGAAAATCAACATTATGAAAACTGGTAAAACCTTTAGGAACTTCAAAAGATAAAACAGCGAAATTCCTAATATTACTTCCAATATTTCCAAATTATGTTCATTTTCATAGAGCGGGCCAATATCGTGACGTTAATTTAAAATCAATCGAGAGAAGCAGATATCGTTATCGTTATAAAATATGATTAATCGTGCAGCCCTAATTTAATTTAATTTGACTTGACATTTGATATTCAACAGTATCTTTGACCTTTATTCAACAGTGCTTTTGATCTGCAACTATTCACAACTTGACACTGCAACTTGACACTATTCTTTAAAAGGAAAAATTATATACCAGTTATCAATGTAAAGCTGCTTTGACACAATCTGCATTGTAGAAAGCGCTATATAAATAAAGGTGACTTGACTTGACTAATAATGTTATTTAGCTCAACACAGTAAGTCTTATTGCTTGAATCTCGTTTCCTTGATTTACTGCAAGTACCATGTTTTCCCATGACTAATACTTAGTCGTAGTTTACTGCAGTGTGCAAAAAATGTCTCATAGCAGCCGCCGAGCGAATGCAGAGTTGCATTAGGGGCTGTCTTTTCCGCTCGCAAGTCAATTATTTTAAATGCAGGCAGGTGGCAGGCGCGCTCATAATGGATGCGACGTGCATTTTCTATGCGCATCGAGATGAAAAATTCTCAACTTTTCAGAATGTCGCAAACACCGCAGGTCATGTGACAAGAACCAACCAATCAGCTTCAGTCTTTCCATAATCCAATCTCAGCCGAACAGCTGATCATAGCTGTACAGGGTGGTTTTTACATCTCATCTCCATAAATATATCTGGTAGTAAAGCTAATGTAAGGGCTAGAAATCAGTTTATCCTTTGCTGAAACTTCCTACTCCTCATAGAGAGCACAGTTCATGCTTGCATAGCAACGACAGATGCCACGGGAGAGCCAGCACTTTGGAAAGGAGAAAGCGGTGCCGCCGCGCTTTCCACGCTTTTTAGACGCGATATATGGACAGCCCTTTATAACAACTTCCAACACACAAATGTATCTAATATGATAAACAGCGCTGCTTTACCTCACATATGCTCGACCGTGGACTGTGACGTAATAAAAGCTCCACACTACAGTAATGTTAATAAATATTTAATACAATCGCTCATCCAGTAATTTGCTTTCTGCCCGAGTCTCGTCACTGTAGACGTGAAAACAACACCTCCCATGATTCCATGAAATCAAGGCGTCATCAAGCTTCACCTTTTTTTTGAATAAGCGACCTCTAGTGGCGAAAATTACATATTGTGCCTTTAATTTAAATACTCTTAGTTTTCATCTTAATGTTGAGCTTTTTAGCATTTTAATTTAGAGTTAGATTATTGTAATAAAGTAATAATACTTCATTCATTTAAATATTTTTACTATTGTGACTTTTTTTATAGTGGTGTTATATTCATGCTGCTATTTGTGGAGTTTAACTTCTGATCTTCTGAAGGCTGTAAGATACAGTAGTTGTTTGATGACTTTATATATTATGCTACTAAGAAAAGTTATCTGGTGTTTCTCATTTGTTTATTTTATTATAATATATTAATAAAACTAAATGAACAACATCTAGTCTCATTTACATAAACTAAATTATCTAAAAAATGCATATATGTGTAAACAGACTTTTAGAGTAACATACTTTTAAAGCAAAACTTTTAAAGGTTTAAAAGTGGCTTGCAAAATTGATGCAGTGTATTTTTAAGTAAACTGCTGAGAACATGTGAAATTACTCATGCAATGACAAGTGAAATTGAGCTTGTGTAGAACTGTTCACTTTCACATGAGCAGAGGAAGTTTGACTCAAACTCTTCTTTTGCTCTCTCTTTAATCTCATCTCGTCTATTATGGAGAACTCATTTGTGATTGGTCTTTCCTGCGGGTTCGGCTCTTATGTTCATGTTTGCACACGCGCGTATATGTTTGCGTGACCAGCGGCGAGAGCGGCAGAGGGTCAGGAAGTATGTTAAAGAGGGAAATCCTCAGACACACGTGTAAATCTCTCAGTTTGAGTGTGTTTCTCTCAACATCGACTTCAAACTGATGCCTTTATTTATCTGCCTTTTTACTGGCTTATTCTCTCACTCCATCTTTCTTTGTGTTGTTTGACATGGGCATACAGAGGAAACGTCAGCAGACTCTCTAATAGATCATATAACGCACAGTATATACATCATACACTGCATACTATTTCAAACATTCGTTGTGTAGCAGTATGCATTACACAGCAGTTGTTTTACACTGTTGTCACATGAACTGTGTGCAGGATAGCATTGGATTAAAGCATACTACTATTGCTGTGGTTTATAGTATGCATACTGTATACAGTAAATTTGTACTGTATTCCACAATGAATTCGTCCAAGTAGAAAAGATAAAAACTTCTTAATTAGAATTTTCTAATTTCAGCTGTAAGTGTGTAACTCTTGCAAACACTGATATTTCCTTAAGGAAGTGCCGATCCAGTTCCATTACTTCCAGTAAATCCTCGGCTTGTTCTGATTTACATGCTTTAAGTTCCTTTAGCTGCTTTGAAGCTTCTTCCAGATAGAAAAGATCCGCTTTTGTCCTACATGAGAATTGTGTTTCTTCCATCTGTTTGGCAAGTTTTTGTCATTTCAGGGTCATATTCATATTTCGGATGTTTAAACAGCTTTAGGATATGCATACTTAAAGGATTAGTTCACTTCAAAATTAAAATTTCCTGATAATTTACTCATCCCCATGTCATCCAAGATGTTCATGTCTTTCTTCAGTCGGGAAAAAAAAAAGGTTTTTGAGGAAAACATTCCAGGATTTTTCTCCATATAGTGGACTTCACTGGGGATTGAAAAGCTCCAAATGTCAGTTTCAGTGCAGCTCCAAAGAGTTCTACACGATCCCAGACGAAGAATAAGAGTCTTATCTAGAGAAGCCATCACTCATTTTCTAAAAAAAATAAAAATGATATACTTTTTAACCACAAATGCTCATCTTGCACTGCTCTGTGATGCATCACGCATTATGTAATAATTTGCTTTGTAAACACTGGATCGGTACTTCCACCTATGTCACGTGTGACCTTTCCAACGTGATTACGTAATGCGTGGAGCATCACAGAGCAGTGCAAGATGAGCATTTGTGGGAAAACTTAGTCAGTCGATGAACAAAAACTGCCGATGGCCGATAGTCAGCTTGGCGTGTTCCTGCCTTAAATGAGTCATTGAATCATTCATTCATTCATTCATTCATTCATTCATTCATTCATTCATTTGATTCACTCAAAATGTGGATTAATTCAGAAATGAAGCACCGCTGTCATTCTCCCAGAGCTCCACAGGCAGGTCCAAATTCTCTTCAGCATATTTAAGTCAGTCTTTTATGTTATCTTGGTCCAAAGTGGTGTTCTTCAAGGTGTCTCTGCATGAAGTCAGTGCTTGTTTAGTGTTCGTATAGTCCCATTGCCCTGAAAGGTTTTCTCCTCTTTACCTCAGGTCATCTATAGCAAGTCTTTGGCAGTAAATCAACGTTTTTTCTCAGCTGCTCTAATCAAACATCTTATTCCCCTTGATGAAATTGTTAGATAGTAGTACTTTATTGTTCAGCCTTAGCTGAAAATTGATCTTTGGCCTCACCATACGTACAACAATAACAATACACAATCTCCACATTAACATAGTCTAAAATTCATATTCACATGCTTTTTCTTCCAAGTCCTGGAAGGTTTGTGATGATGCTATACATTTTAAACCTAAAAACACTGCCAACTGTGTCTCTAGGAGCTTTCAGTGTCTTGTAATTATTCTTGCACAAGCCACACTCTAAAAAAATGCTGGGTTGAAAATGGACAAACCCAGCAAATTGATTGTTTTAACCCATTTTAACCCAGCGATTGGGTTGTTTTAACCTGTTTTAACCCAGCAATTGTTTTTTTTAACCCATTTTGACCCAGCGATTGGGTTGTTTTAACCCAGCGAATGGGTTGTTTTAACCCATTTCAACCCATCGATTGGATTGTTTCAACCCATTTTAACCCAGCAATTGGGTTGTTTTAACCCATTTTAACCCAGCGATTGGGTTGTTTTAACCCATTTTAACCCACCAATTGGGTTGTTTTAACCCATTTTGACCCAGCGATTGGGTTGTTTTAACCTGTTTTAACCCAGCAATTTTTTTAACCCATTTTGACCCAGCGATTGGGTTGTTTTAACCCAGCAAATGGGTTGTTTTAACCCATTTCAACCCATCGATTGGATTGTTTTAACCCATTTTAACCCAGCAATTGGGTTGTTTTAACCCATTTTAACCCAGCGATTGGGTTGTTTTAACCCATTTTAACCCATCGATTGGGTTGTTTTAACCCATTTTGACCCAGCAATTGGGTTGTTTTAACCCATTTTAACCCATCGATTGGATTGTTTTAACCCATTTTAACCCAGCGAATGGGTTGTTTTAACCCAGCGAAAGGTTTTCTCGTCTTTTCATCAGGTCATTTATAACAAGTCTTTGTTTTAACCCAGCGAATCAGGTGTTTTAACCCAGCGATTGGGTTGTTTTAACCCAGCGATTGGGGTGTTTTGACCCAGCAATTGGGTTGTTTTAACCCAGCAAATGGGTTGTTTTAACCCATTGATTAGGTTGTTTTAACCCATTTTAACCCAGCAAAAGGTTTTCTCCTCTTTTCATCAGGTCTTTGTTTTAACCCAACTATTGTTTAAAAATGACTGTATTGCTTACTTGAAATAAACCTAAAATATGTTGGAAATTAACATTTATTAATATGTTTAATAAATAAGCATTTATTTATAAGTTTAATGAATAATAATTAAACAATAAACATTTATTAAATAGCTTATTAATAAATGTTCACCTTTTGATTATTATTTTTGCCTCTGGTAATATTGTGTCTGATTTTGGGTTCATTTTAATCTAGACATATAGTAATTTTTAAACAATAGTTAAAAACATTTAACCCAACTGCTGGGTTTGTCCATTTTCATCCCAGCTTGGGTTGTTTTTAACCCAGCATTTTTGCATATTTGCTTCTCATCTTCAGCACATGCATGAGCTAAAAAGCGAATTAAGTGTCGTTATGATGTTCCCAAAGGCTTAATTGAGTTTTAACACAATTCTGTACCTTCATTTTTTAACTCATGATATGTTAAATGTAATCAAACCGTCCTCATCGCTCCGTCTCTCCTCATCTGCTCTCTTTCCAGTGCTTTCTACGGGCTGATGTTATCACTGTGTGTGATAAAGAGAAAAGAATGGGTGGCTTTGTAGGCAGAACCTCCCTCATCATCACTCCATCAGAGAGAGAGAGACAGAGGTTTGATTGGTTATGGAATGCATTCATATGGCCGTACAGGAAGTGGGCGTGTCTGTCTTTTATGTTGTGGCTGTCAGGGTGTGTTAGGTGCATTTGTGTGTGTTTGATAAGTTTAAAGTTTCTTCATGCCGGTCTCTTTCACTCGTTCGCGAATTTGTGAGGTGTGTGTATATGTGATCGTGTGTGTTTTGGCCCATTTGTTGCTGAGCAACACTGTGCACAGTTGTTGTGGATTCCAGCGATGCATCTGTTGTGTTTGAAGCTCAAGGTCGGCCCGGCGGGCGATAAGTCTTCCGTTGTTGTTACACACACTATGTCACACTTTGTGGGATGTGTTCCCATTGGAACGAGTTCTTCTCACATGGATGAGAACATAAGAGCCTACATCTCCTCTTTGGACAGCTGAGGAGGGTGTGTGTGCTGTCGATTCCCTCTCATTAAATGATGATTTGTAGAAGCTAAAGTATTTTTTAAATAAAAACTAGAAGAAAATTAAGACAAATTAGTATTTTTTACTAAAAGTGAAAAATAAAGTACTTTTGTGCTTTATTCATGTTCTGTTGCACTTTTTCGAGTAAGAATTTGGACATTCTGGATTTACGAATGCAGAATACTGTGTTCCGATTGGCTATAATTGACACATTGAGCTATGTTTTCAATTTTTACTTTTTGCTGAAAACTTGCCACACATTCAGTGTAGAAATCTGAGGGTGTAAATGAAGCCCGGCTGCCCTCCATAATGGGTTCATTTTTGGGTCACAATCCTGATGGTGTCTGTGATCCACGCAGATGACCCCAGCGAATGAGGAGTTTTAACCCAGCGATTTTGGTGTTGTAACCCAGCGATTGGATTGTTTTAACCCAGTGAATGGTTATTTTAACCCAGCGATTTTGGTGTTTTAACCCAGCGATTGGATTGTTTCAACCCAGTGAATGGTTTATTTTAACCCAGTGAATCGGGTCTTTTAACCCAGCCATTGGATTGTTTTAACCCAGCCATTGGGTTGTTTTAACCCAGCGAATCTGGGTTTTTAACCCAGCGATTGGGGTGTTTTAACCCAGCGATTGGGTTGTTTTAACCCAGTGAATGGTTTATTTTAACCCAGCCATTGGATTGTTTTAACCCAGCGATTGGGATGTTTTAACCCAGTGAATGGTTTATTTTAACCCAGTGAATCGGGTGTTTTAACCCAGCGATTGGATTGTTTTAACCCAGTGAATGGTTTATTTTAACCCAGTGAATCAGGTCTTTTAACCCAGCCATTGGGTTGTTTTAACCCAGCGATTAGGGTGTTTTAACCCAGCGATTGGATTGTTTTAACCCAGCGATTGGGTTGTTTTAACCCAGTGAATGGTTTATTTTAACCCAGCCATTGGATTGTTTTAACCCAGCGATTGGGGTGTTTTAACCCAGTGAATGGTTTATTTTAACCCAGTGAATCGGGTGTTTTAACCCAGCGATTGGATTGTTTTAACCCAGTGAATGGTTTATTTTAACCCAGTGAATCAGGTCTTTTAACCCAGCCATTGGGTTGTTTTAACCCAGCGATTGGATTGTTTTAACCCAGCGATTGGGGTGTTTTAACCCAGTGAATGGTTATTTTAACCCAGTGAATCGGGTGTTTTAACCCAGCGATTGGATTGTTTTAACCCAGTGAATGGTTTATTTTAACCCAGCGAATCGGGTGTTTTAACCCAGCGATTGGATTGTTTTAACCCAGTGAATGGTTTATTTTAACCCAGCGAATCAGGTCTTTTAACCCAGCCATTGGGTTGTTTTAACCCAGCGATTGGATTGTTTTAACCCAGTGAATGGTTTATTTTAACCCAGCGAATCAGGTCTTTTAACCCAGCCATTGGATTGTTTTAACCCAGTGAATGGTTTATTTTAACCCAGCGAATCGGGTGTTTTAACCCAGCGATTGGATTGTTTTAACCCAGTGAATGGTTTATTTTAACCCAGTGAATCAGGTCTTTTAACCCAGCCATTGGGTTGTTTTAACCCAGCGATTGGATTGTTTTAACCCAGCGATTGGGGTGTTTTAACCCAGTGAATGGTTATTTTAACCCAGTGAATCGGGTGTTTTAACCCAGCGATTGGATTGTTTTAACCCAGTGAATGGTTTATTTTAACCCAGCGAATCGGATGTTTTAACCCAGCGAATCGGGTGTTTTAACCCAGCGATTAGGGTGTTTTAACCCAGTGCTTGGGGTGTTTTAACCCAGCGATTGGATTTTTTTTTTAACCCAGCCATTGTATTGTTTTAACCCAGCGATTGGGTTGTTTTAACCCAGCGATTTTGGTGTTTTAACTCAGCGAATGGTTTATTTTAACCCAGCTAATCAGGTTTTTTAACCCAGCAATTGGATTTTTTTTCAACCCAGCCATTGGATTGTTTTAACCCAGCCATTGGGTTGTTTTAACCCAGCGAATTGGGGTTTTTAACCCAGCGATTGGGGTGTTATAACCCAGCGATTGGGTTGTTTTAACCCAGTGAATGGTTTATTTTAAACCAGCCCTTGGATTGTTTTAACCCAGCGATTGGGATGTTTTAACCCAGCGATTGGGGTGTTTTAACCCAGCGATTGGGGTGTTTTAACCCAGCGATTGGGGTGTTTTAACCCAACGATTGGGGTGTTTTAACCCAGCAATTGGATTTTTTTTCAACCCAGCCATTGGATTGTTTTAACCCAGCCATTGGGTTGTTTTAACCCAGCGAATCGGGGTTTTTAACCCAGCGATTGGGGTGTTATAACCCAGCGATTGGGATGTTTTAACCCAGTGAATGGTTTATTTTAACCCAGCGATTGGGGTGTTTTAACCCAGTGATTGGGGTGTTTTAACCCAGCGATTGGATTTTTTTTTTAACCCAGCCATTGGATTGTTTTAACCCAGCGATTGGGTTGTTTTAACCCAGCGATTGGGGTGTTTTAACCCAGCGAATGGATTATTTTAACCCAGCGAATCAGGTTTTTTAACCCAGAGATTTTGGTGTTTTAACCCAGTGATTGGGGTAAATGTTTGTCCAACTTGCTGGGTAGTTTTATTTAACTCAACTATTGTTTAAAAATTACAGTATTGCTTAAAATGAACCCAAAGTATGTTGGAAATGTATTACATTTATTAATAAGTTTAATGAATAATAATTAAATAATAAGCATTTATTAAATTGCTTATTAATAAATTTTCACTTGTTGCCTCTAGTAATTATGATTTTTAATGTCCTTCTTATTTTGGGTTCATTTTAAGCCAGACATGTAGTAAATTTTAATCAATAGTTGAGTTAAATAAAACTATCCAACAGATCGGGTCAAACATTTAAGCCAACCACTGGGTTAAAACAACCCAAATGCTGGGTTTGACCACACAGGCAAATACTTTGCAATTTTATTTTTCCATCCTTAAGTATTTAAAAAAAATAAAAAAATAATTAAAGGATTGATCAATTGTAATAAAGAGAGTTTAGATATATTAATATGGAAGTTTGGTGTCTGTAAGACTTTTTAGATGTTGTTTTAATAAAGTCTCTTGCTCACCAAGGCAGATATATTAAACAAAATTTATACATATACGAATAAAATAGAATGATTTCTGAACTATCATGTGACATGATTTTTTTTGTGTGTGTGTTTCACAGAAGAAAGCAGTGTTTGTCAAGCAAAGTCAAGTCACATTTATAACTAAAGCGTTTATACAGTATTACTACAGTTTATACAGATACAATTTTCAAAGCAGCTTCACCGTAATAAACAGGAGAATTACAGTGTTGATGTTGTAAAAGCAAATTCAATTTTAGCCGTAAAGCAGCTCTACAGTAAACTAAAGTGTCATCATTCAGCTTGAGTCAGTTCATTATTCATTCAGTTTAGTGTCAATGATGCAAAGTTCATACATTATTTAATGAATTTGATTCAGCAGTAAAGCAGCTCTACAGAAGACAATAGTGTGATTGAGTTCAATTCAGTATGTTTTCATCTGATAGTGTCAGTGCAGTCAGATTACTGAATTACTGAATGTCTTTTGAATTGAGTGTCGTTTGTCCTCATGTTGATAGATAGCTAGGCAAAGTGTGTGTTGGTGCTTGTGTGGGGGGCGCAGGAGCGGTGGAAGCTGCTTTTGGAAGCTGGGAATGCAAAATGTTTGTGTCTCGTGTCATTCTTGAAGGTGCGCTCATTTTTTCACATGTCAGATGGTTGGCGGTGTCACGGTGCGTGTGAACTCTCAGGAATGCCGCTCTAAATATAACTCCGGGACATACAGTTACATACTGCCATTTAAAACTATACTAGATGTGACCTCTAGCTGTTGAAGCACAAAACTACAAGTTACTTCTGGCGGAACATTATTTTGATCATTACATGAGTTGTGCTTCGGCTCCTGCGCGGATGAATCTGATCTGTGCAAATGTCACGAACGACATCAAAACTCCCCCAATAATGAAAGAAAGATGGATATCTGAAAAATAAGTGTATATATAAAAGTAAATGTATAAGTTATATGCTGCTGTTGTTTTGAAAAAGTTTTTTTTTTTTTTTTTTCTGATATTGGCGCAAAAAAGACACAAAATTGTTTCTGTTCACCACTATTTTGAGTTAGCTTTTATTTATATATTTTTAATTTCCATGTTAATTTTAATACAATTTTTGGTCATTTCATTTGCTTTTTGTCAGTTCTTTTTTTATATTGCTATTTGGGTTTAATTTTCATTTCAGATTAATTTCATAAATAATTTTTTATTTATTTCCAGTTAATAAACTTATTTCAGTTTATCACCAAGGCAACATTTCTGATTTTGAGTGTTTTTAATCGTTTTAGTTAATGATAATAACCCTGACTTGCTCATTCTTTAAATTGTTCATTTAGAACAACAACAACAAAAAATGTTGCATAGCTGTAATTTAACAGTGATACAATTAACACAGCTTGCCGGATTTTTCCCAAGCCTGAGCTGTTTTCCAGTATTGCACACGTAGAGGGAATGTGAACCTGCCCGTCGGCGCTGGTGTTTCTGCGACGGCCTGCAGCGCCGCATATAAATTTTACTGTCGTAATTTTTCTGCCTTTGATGCTGCAGCGAGTGTTGTTTGAAGATCAGCCGCTGTTTAATTGGCCGTAAAAATACCTCTGCGGATCAGGCCTGGGCCTGCACTGGAGAACACGGACGCCGGGACGAGGAAGCGGGTCAGAGGACGGGGATCGCTGGAGGGTCGGACCGGGTGAATGGGGAGGGAATGTAATTTGGTTTGGGTTAAAAGTTTAGGTCAGGATTCAGGATATATGGTTTAGGGAGGATAAACCCTGCTAATTAAGACATAAAACACTAAATTAAGTGGAAGCTAAGTTTGCGGTCAGTACATTTTTTTAATGCATTTATTATATTTTTATGCTTTTAATTTTCTATTATAATCTATTATATAATTATATATAACTTTCTATTATAATAAATGTTTCTTGGGCAGCAAATCATCATATTAGAATGATTTCTGAAGGATCATGTGACACTGAAGACTGGAGTAATGATGCTGAAAATCCAGCTTTGATCACAGAAATAAATTACATTTTAAAATGTATTCACATGGAAAACAGCTATTTTACATTGTAATAATATTTCACATTTTTACTGTTTTTACTGTATTTTTGATCAAATCATGGGGATCAGAAGAGACTTCTTTCAAAAACATTTTTGAACATCTTAAAATTGGCGTTTAGTGTTAACAGAAGTGTTAGGTCAGTGCAACTACACATTCAATAAACATGCACTGAAAAAAATATATGCATATTAAGGCTGTTTTTGAAAGTCTGAACTGCAAAAAAGATATCCTGATTTTCCTGCAGTCTGAACATAGCCCATTTGTTTCATTTTTGGGGGTCACTGTAAATCTTTTTTTCATTCTAGTGGATTATTAAATTTGTTCAACTTCAAGATATGCATAAAATCTAATGCTCTGTGATGTCTTCTAAAATATCCACTTTGTTCTCGAATCTTTTCATCATCAGGCCAAAAAGCTAAAAGATCTGCTGGTTAGAAGGACATATAACAGGGCGGTGCTGTGGATTTATAGCCGTGACTCAGACGTTCAGGCAGTCTTGACTTTATTTCACCCTACAGCGAAGGGACATTGTTGTATTTCCAGACGTCAGTGGCCAAATCTTGACATTTATAACGGAGATGGGACTATAAGTCACAAACACATGCTCAGTTTGAGTTGGTTTTCTTGCTATGATGCACTAAAAGCATATGTGGCGAGTCTTGAGTTAGCAGTTGATGGTTCATTTGTGAGTATTGATTATCTACTGATAGAACAATAGAGAGAAGGATGGAAATTAAGGCTGTACGATATATCGAAATAAAACCATTATCATGATATGGCTTGGTGCGTTTGTCAAATTGCACAGACTGTTATATAATTAAGTATATGTGATACCAGCAAAGTGCCGGTCAAAATGATGGTTTAATGTTTGAAAATGAAGAAATGAAGACATACTGTAAATGTTAGTATTGCAATTTTACAGTTGTATTATAAAACTCTTTCCCCGCCACAGATGGAATTTTCCAGCTTTTTTTCTGTGTTTTCAATGTTTTACGGTAGGGGGCGCTATTACGCATCATCTGAAAGAGTACAGACTGTCTGGATCAAAACACAGGTGAAGAAGAAGCAGAAACCAGCGATGGAAGCATTGCTTCTGCATGTTGTAGTCTTTGACAAAAACACAATTTTCTCTGCATTTTGTTCAAAATTTTGATTACCCACATTCAAGTGTTGATTAAAAAAGAATACATGAAGCTAAAATAAAACGTTTATTATTAGGGGTTGAAGCGAGTAGCGCTGAAATCCTATTGTAATAGTTAAAATTTCCAAGGATCAGAATTCTCCCCTAAAAGTGATCGGGCAGACCAAATCATAAGTCACAGAGACTTGAAACTTTGAGCGCTGACAGTTCTCACACTGTCTTCAACGTCACCAAGGCTCGCCCCGATCAGCCTGACGGGGGCGCTAAAGTGGCGAAAAGTACGGAATGGCTCACAACTTCTAAATCAAGGGTCTTATGTTGTTGGAATCCTTGAAATGCATGCCTTTGATTCGGTCGTTGCTTTGTGAAATTTTCAGGTATTTTGGATTTTTTGAAAAAGCCTAGTCCTAGTGCAGCAAACCAGTGCAGCAAGATTCTCTGGAGTCTGATCGTCAATATTTATCAAAAAAAGTTGAAATTTCAATTCATGGTCCCAAAAAAGTGTCCTTTTTTTATTGAAATGGTTATAATTCTTGAACGAAATGAGATATTTTCATGGCGTGGCGACTGGCCACTTGGTGGCGCTATAACATGGACAAACCTAAAAATGGCTATAACTACACAACCCTGTGTCTGATTGACTTGAAAATTGGCATGCAGTGTCTTTGTCCTCAAATGCATTCTTGGCATCTTGGACATTCACATATCTCAAAAAACGCGTCTGGTGGCAGCCAATGAATTTTGAGCTGCTATCAGACAAGGTTAACGGAGGCAGAAATTGGCCACCGGGGGGCACCTTCATGTTTTTCACGACTGTATATCACACGATTTTTCGCTCACACTCACAACATTCGTACCACATGATACTCCTCATTCTGAGCAACTTTGCCTCTAGGACCGCTGCTGTCCATCGAATTGTTCATTATATATTGGAGATTATTTCAAAAACAAACATTGGCAAACAAACTAGTCCTAGGTTTTTGGCTCAACCTTGATAACTGTTAAAAAGCTTTATAAAACATACATTTCCTATGGTAATTTGCCTATAAATGTTTTTTTTTCCATCTATGATCAAGATGGTTACATGCTTGCAAATTAAAACATTATACGTTTTTATGCAAGTGCTTTAAGACCATAAAGTGGTTGAACCCCAATAATTTCTGCTCGCAGCTATATTTATTATTATTATTATTATTTTATACTGAATTGGTCAAAAACAGTGGAAATGTGCCCTATGGAGATTTTTTTTTTTTTTTTTTTTTTTTTTTTAAAGAGTAAACCTAAGTGAAAACACCCAAAAACAAAAAAATAGTTCAGCTCTAAAAGGATGGTTCACACTCAAAAAGGGAGCAAAAACGTCCTAATACAGTCTTAATGGAAATCATTAACATCTGTTCATAAGTCCCGTAACTATTTATGATTGAATCACCAGAGACGTGTAAGCGTGTGCTTTGAATCACGAGTGATTATGTTCACATGTGCACCAATAATGTGATTATTTTTGGTGGCATGCCTATAAATGTCTCCATTTCAATGTTTTCAACCATCAATATACTGCACAGTGTCTTCATCACCCCAAAAATGCACACTTTGGTCAGAGTGGGATAGATGCCATTAAAGCGTTTACATGCCTGTTTATAGAGATCGACATATGCCACGTTTTACTATGATTATGGTTGCTATATAATTATGAGCTTAATCACATCAATTACATCGAAGTACTGCGTTTACATGAGATAAAGTTTGATGCCTAAATTTCACATTATGAGGTGCATGTAAACGTAGTCAATGATTCCTGTGTTTTGTTAGTCAGTGATCAGACTGAGAGCGGTGTGGGATCCGTCCCGTCTCTACTGTACACAAGTACACATCTGTTTACTTCTGCTGCACTTAGTTTATCCACAAATGAAAGTGTGTGTTTAAGTTGTAAAACTCAGTTCAAAGCGAGAACAGATGCTGTAGAGCGTCGTGTTTGGATCAGGTGTGTATACACACACACACACACACACACACACACACACACACACACGGTGGGAATGATATCATTGGTTTCACAGCGTTGGATGTGCTCATAACCACATTAAACCAGCAGCGTATAAAAGCTGAATTCCTGGGCTCCGTTCCGGCTCCTCCGCGGCGGTCTTTCCTTTCTTGCTCTCTTCTTAGGAAAGGCAAACACCCTTTTAAAGCTGGAATTCCTGAATCGATTGCAAAAGGCAAACAAGTGAAGCCCTGTGACAGAGAGAGAGTGAGAACTGCAGGAGATTTGGCACCAGACATATTCCCTGTGGATGTTTGGGATTGGAAATGATCCTGAAATCAATGGTTTTGTGGTCTTAAGAAGTGTTTACACCAGATTTGTGACTGTTAGAATGCAATTATCATAATAGACACCAGGAAAGTTCTTCACTAGATGTAGGGAGGTTGAGTATGAGGAGTTACAGTTTATATTAAATTAAATATTTGTTGATGTAATTAATATAAATAGATGTACACTACCGTTCAAAAATTTGGGGATGGTAAGATTTTTTAATATTTTTTAAATGAAGTCTCTTCTGCTTAACAAGGCTAAATATATTTGATCATAAATAAAGTAAAAATGTGAAAAATTATTACAATGTAAAATAGCTGTTTTCTATGTGAATATTTAGTAAAATGTAATTTATTCCTGTGATCAAATCTGAATTTTCGGCATCATTACTCCAGTCTTCAGTGTCACATGATCCTTCAGAAATCATTCTAATATGATGATTTGATGCTCAAGAAACATTTATGATTATTATCAATGTTGAAAACAGTTGTGCTGCTTCAGATTTTTGTGCAGTGATATTTTTTTTTATCACGATTCTTTGATTTCCCTATTATATACAGTAGTATGTGAAAAACAGTATGTGACAAAAAGCAGAAGTACCCGGATGACCTACTACTTACGGTGAGATTCTGAAGTGTGCAAACGATGGACACTTTACTATCCCATGAGACCATGGGAGAGGATTTCTGAATGGCAGTGAAGCGACACAACTGATGATAATGACAACATGGCAGATGTAGTACGTCCAGATTACATTCATACTATATAGAACATACTTTTTTAGCAGTCACAAAGTAATTCACAAAGTAAATAATCACAAAGTAGTCAAGAGAGTATGTGATTTGCTGCACTGATTTTCTCTGTTGTTTCTGTAGCAGCAAGCAGAGACATGCGTCACAGCGCTCATACAGGCCATTTAGGCTCCTTAGAGGAGATTAAGTCACACCTTGCTATGAAAAAACATTTCCTATCTCAGTCTTTCCCCTCTGGTCTCTCTCTCTCATTCTCAAGCCTGGACAAAAACTCTCACAATCCCCCTGTCAACACATCTTCAACTCAGCACCTCTCAGCGGGAGGCGTGTGAGGATAATTTATACTACGCAACAGTTATTTTTCCGGAAAAATGTCTAAAAAAGTGCATTCAAACATGGTTCTAGTTTTTCAGTTTTTATTTGGAACTTGATGGATATAAAGCAAAAGAAATAGTTCAGACTATACATTCTGATTGGATGAGCCACAATGTGTCATATATATATAACTCAGTATAGCAATCATTACTTTACCTTTTCAAGGGAAAAGTAATTAAATTGCAGTAATACTGCATTACAACCAACATTAGTGACACTTCCCAATATGGTTTCACTTGTTAACTACATAAACTAACAATAAACAATACTTAATGTTAATCTCAACATTTACTAATACATTTTAAGCTCAAAAGTTGCTTTTGTATTAGTTAATGCACTGTGAACTTTATGGACATTTTTATCAAATAACATTAACAGGTTAATAAATGTTGTACATTGTTAATATTTGTTAATGTTAACAGCTGAGACCTATGCAACCTGAATTCCTGAAATGTTGGGACGTTTTTTAAATTTGAATAAAATGAAAACTAAAAGACTTTCAAATCACATGAGCCAATATTTTATTCACAGTAGAACAGAGATAAAATAACAAATTTTGAAACTTTTTTTTCACTAAATGAGCTCATTTAAAATTCAATGCCTGCTACAGGTCTCCAAAAAGTTAGCACGGGGGCAACAAATTGCTGAAAAAGCAAGAAATTTTGAAAAGATTCAGCTGGGAGAACATTTAGCAACTAAATAAGTTAACTGAGATCAGGTCTGTAACATGATTAGCTATAAAAGGGATGTCTTTGAGTCTCTCAGAAGTAAAGATGGTCAGAGATGTGAAAAAGTGTGTAAAAAGATTTGGAATTCTTTAAATATCAACATCAAATTGCAAAGGCTTTGCAAATCTCATCATAAACAGTGCATAACATCATCAAAAGATTCAGGCATGATTGTGTCGATGACATTACTAAATAGGCCCAGAAATACTTCCAGAAACCACTGTCGGTAAACACAATCCGCCGTGCCATCTGCAGATGCCAACTAAAGCTCTGTTATGCAGAAAGGAAGCCATATGTGAACATGGTCCAGAAGCGCCGTCATGTCCTGTGGGCTAAGGCTCATTTAAAACAGACTGTGAAAAGTGTTCAATGGTCAGACGAGCCCACATTTGACATTGTTAGAAATTATGGATGTCGTGTCCTCCGGGCTAAAGAGGACGGAGACTTTCCAGCATGTTATCAAGGTTCAGTTCAAAATCCAGCATCTCTGATGGTATAGGGGTGCATAAGTGCATACGGTTGGGCAGCTTGCATGTTTTTGAAGGCACTATGAATGCTGAAAGGTATATAAAGGTTTTAGAGCAACATATGCTCCCCTCCAGACGACGTCTATTTCAGGGAAGGTCTTGTGTATTTCAGCAGGACAATGCAAAACCACACACTGCAGCTATTACAACAGCATGGCTTCGCTGTAGAAGAGTCAAGGTGCTGAATTGGCCTGCTTGCAGTCCAGATCTTTCACCTATAGAGAATAATACATCAAATTTAAAATGAGCTCATTTTGTGCATAAAATTGTAAAATTTCTCAGTTTAAACATTTGTTATGTTATCTATGTTCTTTTGTGAATAAAATATTGGCTCATTTGCAATTTTAAAGTCTTTTAGTTTTCTTTTTATTCAAATGTAAAGAAAAAAAAAAAACGTCCCAACATTTCCAGAATTCGGGTTGTATTTAAATCCATTCCACAGATTTTCCCTTACAATAGAGGTTCCGAGAGAGAGGTTCCGATGTTCAGTGTGGGTCTGGTTATTAAGTGCTCAAATACTTTTGGGTAGATCGGATTCACAGGTCTTATGGAATAACAGGATACGGATCAAAACAGGAATGTTTTCATGTGGCGAATGAAAGCACAGGAAGAACCGGCTAATTACGCTGCTGCTCGGAGCCCGAGGCCTCGCTGGTAACTCGTCACCCGCGCTTGATGTCACAATTTACCCTGTCAGAGATTTACCCAGCTCACATGTAACAGTTCACGACTGTAAACCAATCACCTACCTGTAGTAGTAAGGTCTACTTTCATATAATATGATGCATAAATGTTTATATATATTATATATATATATATATATATATATATATATATATATATATATATATATATATATATATATATATATATATATATAATGAACAAAGACCATTAAATATTTAAAATATACATTTTAAAATACACAACATTTATTTAGAGTAGAAATCTTTTGAAACATTACAGCAGCAAATCATCATATTAGAATGATTTCTGAAGGATCATGTGACACTGAAGACTGGAGTAATGATGCTGAAAATTCAGCTTTGATCACAGAAATAAATTACATTTGAACATATATTCACAAAAACAGCTATTTAAAATTGTAATAATAGTTCACATTTTTGCTGTTTTTACTGTATTTTTGATCAAATAAATGCAGCTTTGGTGAGCAGAAGAGACTTCTTTTTAAAAACATTATAAATATATATTTATTCTTTGTGTGTGGCAGACTTTAATCATCTGAGGGTTTAGTCTCTGTGGTTTTGGACGGTAGATACAGGGATGATTGTGTGTTGTGTTTGAATGAACTGCTGAGTGATTTAGTGAAGAGAAAGAAAGAGAGGAAGAGGATGAATGTCTAACGCTTTAATTCACTCAAAAATGTGATTCTGTCATTATTTGCTCAGCCTCATCTCATTACAGTCCTGTATGCTGTAATTTCTTCTGTCAAACACAACTTTCATTCAGTAGTACATTATGAGCATGTCAAGTTTAGAGACATGAACTAAATTTATGATACTTTTATGGTTGTTTTATGTCATTTTTAGTGTCCTGTCATTGTACAGTAAAGAGCAGAGTGAACATTCACTTAAATGTCTTTTGTGTTTCACTAAAGAAACAACATGAGGGTGACTAAATTGGAAATATAGGTCAAATATTTCTATAGTTTTCCATAAACATTTTTTGTGACAGTCAGAATTATATTTTTGGTAACACTTTTCAATAAGGTCCCATTAGTAAGCATTGACTTAACCAACATTAACTAGCAATAAGCAGTACATTTGTGGCAGTATTTATTGATCTTTGTTAACATTAGTTAACTGTCTGTGTTAGATCAGGTGCATTAAATAATATTAACAAAGGCAACTTTGAATAATGTTTTAGTAAATGTAGAAATGAACAAGAACTAAGATTAATAAATCCTTTTTCATCGTTAGTTCATGTTATCTAATGTAGTTATACCTTATTGTAAAGTGTTAACTGATTTTTAAAATTATTTTATGCAGAAATTTATTGGCTGCTTCTATCTTGCCACTTGTTGTTTTTTCAAACACACACACTTTTTCTCAGTCATGCAGGAAACTACATGACACTTGCAGCATCAGTTGCATTTTACCGGTCCACACAATGCGCAGCTCTTCCCGGTTCAGTTTTGTTACTGTAATACTTGGTTTGGAAGTTGAGGAAATGACCCTCTGGTTAGAAGAAGGTTCTGGGCCTTCCTGTCTTCTTAAATCTTAAATCTTCTTAATTATTAATGGTAATTGAGCAATGTTTATATATGAATAAAAGCCTAAATTAAAATCTGAGTGATCTCTTCAGAAGAAGTTATTGATTGCCTAGACTTTGAATGGATGGACAAAATTAGATAATATTAAAAATTAGAGATGCACCGATATATCAGCAAATAATCGGTATCGGCCGATAGTGTGAAAATTTGTTTTTATCGGCCAAAACCGATTATTTGCCGATATATTATCTACAAAATTAGATATTAAAAATGAGAGATGCACCGATATATCGGCCAATAAACGGTATCGGCCGATATTGTGAAAATGTGCTTCTATCAGCCAATACTGATTATTTGCCGATATATTATCTACAAAATTAGACATTAAAAATTAGAGATGCATCGATATATCAGCAAATAATCGGTATCGGCCGATAGTGTGAAAATTTGCTTTTATCGGCCAAAACGGATTATTTGCCGATATATTATCTACAAAATTAGATATTAAAAATGAGAGATGCACTGATATATCGGCCAATAATCTGTATCGGCCGATAGTGTGAAAATTTGCTTTTGTCGTCCGATATCGATTATTGGCCAATATATATTATATACAAAATTAGATAATATTAAAAATTAGAGATGCACCGATATATCGGCCAATAAACAGTATCGGCCGATAGTGTGAAAATTTGCTTTTATCGGCCAATACCGATTATTTGCCGATATAATATCTATCAAAATTAGATATTAAAAATGAGAGATGCACCGATATATCGGCCAATAATCGGTATCAGCCAATAAAAACAGATTTTCACACTATCGGCTATCTGGCGATAGTTTGAAAACAGCCGATAGCCAGGGCCGATATATCCTTTCAATCAAAAGAGGGCAGGAAAATGGGCTTTGTGTAAAGAAATTGCTAAGGAACCAGTTTGATGTTCATTATTAATAGTAATTATATGAATTAATAACATTCAGAAAGTTAAGAAATATTAATTTAATCTTAATTTAATGTGTGTTTATATTAATATGAGTAATGTGTTTGTTTATAACTGATTCCAGTTACTCTGAAACGAGCTGACGAAATGGAGAGAATTATATTTTTATGTGTATTTCTTTCAAAATATAATAATTAAAAATATAATGATTCATTATTAATTATAATGAAATTAATTTAATTAATAATAAATTAATTAATTTAAAAGAAGTTGTAAAAGGCAGAACCCCAAAACTATCTTTATCATTATCAGTATCAGCAGATATCACTCTGAATAATTGGTTATCGTATCGGTGGAGAAATTTGGTATCAGTGCATCTCTATTAAAAATATCTATATGGTTCTTCCCTATGGTATTGAATATTGATACTTTTCATTACTTTTCAGGTATTGTATCGAAGTTAGAAATTCCAGTATGGTGACAACACTAGTGTAGGGTGCTGCAAATTCTTGAACATTTTCAAAGGCTGCCATGACTGAAAAAGTTTGGGAAACACTGACTCAAGATATTAATGTGTCAAAATTAAGTGACTTGATGCCTAAAACAAGAAAAAATGGGGTCAGAAAAATAAACCTGTTTTCCCTTTAAGTTAAGTTCCTTTTTCTAACCCTATTTTCAGATTTTTGTTTTGTTTTTGTTTTGTTTTGTTTTGTTTATCACATTTTAAGCATGAACTCCTATAATTTTGCTTCTCAAGTAAATGTATCTTGATTTAAAGATGTTTAATTGTACTGGAAAACAAGTTTAAAAAATACTGATCATTTTTTGCCTTGTAACCTTTAATAGTAGTTCTTGAATTTTGCTAATTATAACAGCTTAATCATTTTACCAACTCTCTGCTTGCATTGTGTGAAACACAACAGTATACTTTCCTGCAGTTCATACTGTAACCTTTGACCTTTGAACTCTCAGCAGTTGGGCAGGAAATAGTCAGTTGATGAGTTATTGGTCATTGTTTGGGGAGAATTCCCTCCTAATCTCACTAGAAGCGCATCTATCTTGACGGAGGCGGGAGGATTTGACACGGTGGAAGGAAGCACTAGTGTTTTTCTATTGTATAAACTCAGTTTTTCCTTCTCTGAAGTGGTAAAGACTGTTCTGAAAGTGTATGTTTTTCACCTAGTTAGATATTAGCTAATTTAAACATATTTTTTGAACAAACTCCTATCCTGAAGTATTACAATAAGATCTCGTTTGTTAATATTGGTTGATGTATTAGATAACATAAACTAACAATGAGCATTTACAGCATTTATTAACCTTTGTTAATGTTAGTCAATAAAAATGTTCATATTGAAACCTCATTGTAATCATTTGTTGTTGGTGAAAATGTTTAATTAAGTGTGTGCATGTGTGTTTTGGTATGGTATAGAACATCGTCTCTAATGAAAAGTAGCTGTAAAAATTTAAAAGGTGCATTTCGTGTGTTTTCATGAACTTGTCGATCTCTATTAACTCTAGCTGTCTTGTATTGTGTGTCAGGAATTATTGAAAGTAAAGTCTTTCACTTTGACACACGTGCGCTCTCAGGGTCAGTAGCGCTGCTGAATTGCATAATGACAGGACTCAATGACTCCATATGTTTGATAAGACTGCCATCTGCTGGCTCAAAACTAACACTCTCTCTCTCTCTGTCTCTCTCAGGCTCGTCTGGCGATTCAGAGAGGAGCTCAGGCTGTCATCTTTGACATCACAGATGATCCAGCTGCTGCTGCGGTATGTGTGTGTTTTTTTATTTATTGTATATTTAGTTTTTTTTTAATTTTTGGAAAATAGTTGCTGATAAAAGCAAAAATGACAGTTTTAAAGTCCCCCTGTAGTCAATAATTGTATTAAATATAATATTTAATACATATTTAAACCTTTTTTTTCCTGTGAGAAAAATTCTTAATGCTTAAAATAGCTTGAATGTAACTCTACACCCTTACTTCATTTATTCAACATTGTTTCAAGGCCTTTCAGTTTGAAATATATCCGTACATTCCAGTTATTGCTCAGACAGTTGGTCCTGAAGTGTTTGTGAGGTTGTGTGTTTTTCTCTCACAGCTGCAGGATTCTGGTTCGTTGACTCGTCCGGTTGTGCTGGTGAAGTCATCAGACGCTGAAGAACTGATGGGACTCGTCAACAAGAACGAAGAAGCCATGGTGTTCATTGACATCAGGGTGGAGCCAAAATGGGTGAGTAAACAAGCATATACATATTTATGAATATAAATATACATAATCTGTATACATACATACGCACACGTCTTTTCATTTCTAGTTTTTACTGTTTGTAAGCCTTCCCGCTGAAAATACCGGTTTAAATTTCCATAAAAAAATATTTTTCAAAGTATACTGTTTATGTAAACTTTAGAATAAATCATAACTTATTATTCTTCAACTAAAACCATATTGTATATGATCAGTATCATGTTTTTACCATGCTATTACTTCATTTACCTCCTTTTTAATAATTAAAAAAATTGAGAAATGCAGCAAAAACCAGTGTGATGCAATATATATATATATATATATATATATATATATATATATATATATATATATATATATATATATATATATATAAGTAAGACATTTTGAAAAGATTCAGTTGGGAGAACATCTAGCAACTAATTAAGATAATTGATTATTTATATTAGCTATAAAAGGGAGAGAGGCAGAGTCTCTTAGAAGAAAAGATGGGCAGAGCTGTGAAAGAGTGCATAAAAAGATTGTGGAATACTTTAAAAACAATTTTCCTCCACATCAAATTGCAAAGGCTTTGCAAATCTCATCATCTACAGTGCATAACATCATCAAAAGATTCAGAGAAACTGGAGAAATCTCTGTGCGTAAGGGACAAGGTCGAAGAACACAAAGAACATTGTGTCAATGACATTACTAAATGGGCCCAGGAATACTTACAGAAACCACTGTGAGTAAACACTATCCGCCGTGCCATCTGCAGATGCCAACTAAAGCTCTATCATGCAAAAAGGAAGCCATATGTGAACATGGTCCAGAAACTCTTCAGCAGCTGGAAACCTATATTAGGCAAGAATGGGACCAAATTCCAACACCAAAACATCAGAAACTCATAACCTTGATGCCCAGATGTCTTCACACTGTTTTGAAAAGAAGAGGAGAATGTATTTTATAAGAACATATAATATGAGAATTACCAGTATGAACTCCATTGACTGTGGACTTAATTTAATCGATTTGAACTTATAACTCATGAGTGCTCAAAACATACTAAATTTACCAAAACTACATATTCTTACAAATTCTGACAAAACATCAAAACAACATCAGTATTGCTCTGAAATGTTTTCAAATTTAGACTGTTTGGTCTATGAACTTCTGATCTACAAACAGACATGGATTTAATTTGCTTTATTTAATTTTTTCAGAATTATGTGTGCGTGCATGAACATATTTATGAACAAGTGGGAACTAAGAGATATAAAATAAAAAATAAAATTAGCATAATTTCATATGTGAAGCCACAATAAACTTTTGGGTAAAAACAGACCAAAATGCAACAATTTAGTTTAAATGGTTATATCTGATACATTTTTATTAAAAAAAATCCTTTAATTCAGTCTTAACACATATCCAAAGTTTCATTTTCCAAATAAAAACTATGGATTAGAAAAAAATGTTACCTCTTCTGGGTCAAAAAGGACCCAAATGCATAAGGACAAATTTTGGGGGATTTTTCAGATTTGAGAAACATTCTAATTGTTAATTGGGTAAAAGTCTATTGGTTTGAGGACAAACTGGCGGTAGGACACTCAGGCCTCACTCTTCATGTGTTGTTCTCGCAGCCTCCCTATGACGTTGGCATCCTGCTGACCGTGGCTCTGGCGGTGTTGGCCATCATCATGATCTTTGCTCTACGCTTCCGCTGCAGGTCCAACAGAACCTGGGTAAGAAAACACAACACACTTTATAACGAAGCGCTCTACACTTACTTTTAGGATTGATGGTGGATTGTAAAATGTCGATTGCAAAAACAAAAAAAAGTATTTTGCTTTTGTTTTCCAGTACAAATTTCAAAATATTCTTGATTCAAGATACATTTATTTGAGAAGCAAAATGACTAAAGATATTTTGTCTTGTTTTCGGAAAAATGTATCAAAATTGAGTTTTAAAAATTAATGTTTAATCTGTCAGTGGGGTCAGAAATATATGTTTTCCCTTTGAATAATAATTATATTTTTTTCTTTTGAGCATTGACCCACCTAATTTTGATACATTTTTAAGAAAACAAGTCTTAATATCTTAAAGGAGTGGTTGATTATGATTTGACACTTTTAACTTTAGTTAGTGTGTAATGTTGCTCTAAATGGCGAGTAGGGACTAAAACAAGCTTCTTCCCGGGTTGGTGACATCACATAAACCCCATAAATGCATCAACTCCACAACAACTACATAAATGTATTTTTAAGTTGTAACTTCTTCCTGAGTCTCTCCATCAGTGTCGACTCCGGTTTGAACAATGTAAGGCTGAACACCGTTACTGACAATCCTCATTTTGGCTGCGTGAGATTCTCCAGCTTTGTTGTTGTTGAGCTGTTAAAGCTCCGCCCTCTTCTGGAAAGGGGGCGGAAGCAGCAGCTCATTTGCATTTAAAGGGACACACAAAAATGGTGTGTTTTTGCTCAAACCCAAATTTGACAAGCTCTAATAAATGATCTGTGGCGTATTTTGAGCTGAAACTTCACAGAGACATTCTGGAGACACCAGAGACTGATATCTTGTGAAAGGGACATTATAGGTCACCTTTAAGTCATTTTGCTTCTCAAGTAAATATATATTGATTAAAGAATGTTAAAAATTTGTTTGAATGTTAGATATATTTGTACTGGAGAACAAAATACTAAGGAAATATTTTTGCAGTGCATTGTACTTCTCTCCACTGGGCAATAAGTAAGTTTCTCCTACATTTATCTCCTAATTTTGTTTAAAGGTTTACATGCATCCAAGGTCAAAAAACACTTTAATTTTGACATAATATCTGATTAAACTTTGATTGGTCAAACGGCCCAGTCTGTTGTGATTGGTCAAACACTTACAGCACTTGTTGGAAACCAAACATCCATTAGCATATCTGAAGTTCAGCTCTTCCTTGGCACGAATAGTAACAACGGCGTCGGTTTTACCTTATCAATTCGATCCTAAGTCCTCATCCTTTTGAAATGCATCAAAGAGGATTTGCTTTGGCAGCAGAAAGCAGAGTGTTCTCGACATGAACAACACAAACCAGTCTCAGCTACATCTACAGTGATTGAGGGCGGGGCAAAGTAGACATTGCTCACGGGCAGCCAATGAAAACCACAGGCTGGCATTATGCAAATTTGCTACAAACCTACTTAGGTTTGTGCAGGAAGTGAGACTGGAATTACTGACGATTTGTTGCAGGCAGTTTAGAATGGATTCTTTCTCCATTTATCGTTTGATCTTCGAATCTTTTCAGACCTTTTACATTCACAAACAGCTCTATTCCCTATCCGAAAAAGCATAATAGGGGCACTTTTCGCTGTAGAAATCTCAAAATAATTTTTTTCTCGACTCCCAGGACTCTGTGCACCAGGAGACCATGCGTGCCATCAGCAGGTTGGAGACGCGCACGTACAGCTCTCAGGGTTGCTCTGGATCCCAGCGTTCTCACGGAGCTCCAGCGTCAAACAGCAGCTCCAATTCCAGCCCGATCTGTGCCATCTGTCTCGAGGAATTCATGGATGGCCAGGTTAGAGGAAGGAAGAAAAAGCATGATAGAACATTATGTCAAAGTAACAAATAGGAAAATAACAGAATCAATGATGCAAACTTAATCAGATATGAGATAAATTTTAATTGTGCAGTAAAGCAGCTCTACAGATCACAATAGCGTCGTTATTCAGCTCCATTCATGTCAATGTTAATTCAGTTCAGTTCAATAACTGTGTAAAGTTCATAGATTATGAAACAAGTTCAGTGTAATCAAACTCCATCAGAAATGGAGAAAAAAACTTTAGGAGAAACTCAGGCCAACTGAACTGAACTCTGTGTGATTTATGATTCCAGGCTGCATCACAAGTCAGATTTGTGGATTGATATTATTCAAACATTTTGCATCCAAATCCTTCTGCTTTAGATTCAGGATACAACACGCCAACATTAGAGGAATAACAGAAACCATCAAGCATTGACAGGAAAAGGGCCACTGGATGCTATTTTGTGTTTTGAGGCATGCCAATGGCACATTTAATATGTGCTTTTCTCTGTCTTTCTGGCAGGACTTGAGAATCATCTCCTGTGGTCATGAATTTCATAAGGAGTGTGTCGACCCCTGGCTCCTACAACACCGTACCTGCCCTCTGTGCATGCACAACATCATGGGTAAACAGCCTCAGGGTACATCCAATTTATATATTATAGAGCAGGGGTGGCGAATTTGGTCAGTCCTGCAGAGTTCTGCTGCAACCCTAATCAAACCACCTGAACAAGCTAATCAAGATCTGAAGGGTTACTAGAAAGCTACCGGCAGGTGGCTATCAGGGTTGGAAATAAACTCTGCAGGACTGTAGTTCTCTAGAACCGGAGTTTGTGAACCCTGTTGTAGAGTTTGCAAGACAGCAGTGTATTGAAATTCCTCTTTTTTCATTATCTTATATCACCCGAATACGAGAATATTTGCGGTAGTTCACCCAAAACATTTAAAAACCATTTACTACTACCATTTACTTTCTTCTGACTTTCACACAGAACCAAAGCCTAAACATACCTAAAATGTTAACATGAATCTTTTGCTGCCTTGCAATCGCTGCTATTTTCTTTAGAAAATGCAACTGTAGTTTTAAAAGCATGATATTCAGGCTATGTTCACTTTAATCTGGATATTTTTGAAAATGGCTTTTTTGTTTCAAAACACTCTGCATTTTTAAGCATTTTCAAAGGTTGCTGTTCCACTTGGACACGTTTGAAAATGCTTAAATCATCTTGACAAAAGTATGGACGAAATGCTTGTGAATGTTGAGAAAAAGATTTTTAAATTTATCTGGATTAATATGGACGTAGAGTCAGTAGACTTGTTTTTATGTTTTTCCTATCAAAGTTTGTTTTTAAGCACCAAATGTCCTCCTTCAGGTTCAGATCTGGTGTCCCGTCAGCCCCAAAGGAGTCGACTGGCGCCCCCTCTACAAGAGCACAGTCAGGCCTTCCTCCTTCCCCATCACTATTCAAACCAACACCCTTACCCCCAGCACCAAGTCCCCTTTTCCCTGCGGCATCACTACCCCCGCACCCCTGGACCTTTACCCCAACTGGGTCACTTTGGAAACTCTCCCCCGCTTCATCCACGCACTCTCCGTTGCTTAACCAGCAGACCATTGGGTGCTAGCTGCGCGTACCACCTGGCCCCGGATTCCCATCACGGACGTACACACAGAACAGCTGGGCACGGGTGTCGGACTGGTGGGCATCACTATGCGCCCCCCAGAAGGTCGTGTCACCGGTGCCCTGTAGGAGCTTTACGGAATGCTTCGGGTTCTTGTGTGCATCATTTGGCATCGCCAGCAAACCACGCAACTCATCACCTGCCGCGTGGCGTAGGCGCGCATGGCCGCCAAGACAACAGCAGCTGCTCCGTTGGGAGTTACCACACGGAGCGCAGCGGTTACCTTGCTGACGGGCCGGCAAGCGACTCCAGCTCAGGATCATGCCATGGCTCGTCCAGCGATTCCGTCTTGAACTGTACGGACATCAGCCTGCAGGGCGTCTATGGCAGTTGGTCCACTTTTCGTAGCTCGCTCAGCAGTGACTATGACCCGTTCGTCTATTATGGACCGGGCAAAGCCCCACGCAGAGGGAGCATGGAGGCCACGCAGAGGCCTCGTTCCCTGGACTCGGTAGTGAACCATGCCGGTGATGCTGGTGCAGTTTGCTCGGAAGAGCAGCAGCAGCAGGTGGCCGTGTTCAGTCACGTACACTATCACAGGCATAGACACCACTATTACGAGGACGGGGAACTCAATCAAGTGCCCGGCCAAGGCTCTGATGAGGATCAGGGGGCCACGTCCTCGACCATGGCAGTAGGTGGCCCCTGTAATGCAACTAAAAACAAAGACTCCACTGGGTGTCAGGTACAGCACCAGTCTTGCCACTGCCCCAAAACGGACCTCAGTTCAAGGAGGGCTGAGGATAGAGCCCCGGACCCCGTTTCTTCCTCAGGTGCCTCTGTGATCCTTCCCTCCCCTACTTTAACCTCACCGTCCCCGTCCTGTTGCCACAAAGGCCCAGGGTGGACCACCAGACAGAAAGCAGCCGGCTGTCCCTTGGAAGCACCTTCGCCGGTTGTTCACTTCCATCAAAGCTTGGACCTTCAGGATGATTGTAGCATTCATATCCACTACGGACAGGGAGCGGGAAGCTACTGCTGCACACCTCCACCAGATTTGGCCCCCACGCTGCTGCCGGTGCCCCTGATCTTGGACTCGACGGGTATGGCCGACTGGCCGTGCTGTAGCGGGGCACATGTGGTGTGGCAGAAGCAGGTGCAACAGGCCCATTCGGAGCCTCAGCTTCTGGGGCCCACTTCTGGAATGGACAGACCCCTGTGTAGGGCCCATCACGGCCCAGGGGACGAACTTTCCACGGACATCTGTCTGTACTGCCAAGCTCTACACAATAGTCAGGG
Source organism: Chanodichthys erythropterus (assembly GCF_024489055.1). Classification (NCBI taxonomy): domain Eukaryota; kingdom Metazoa; phylum Chordata; class Actinopteri; order Cypriniformes; family Xenocyprididae; genus Chanodichthys; species Chanodichthys erythropterus. The sequence continues at coordinate 51,529,801 of NC_090233.1, forward strand.
TGAGTATGTGTGATTGTAGTGCTCTACTTTATAGTCAAGTAATTTCTATAGCACTTTATACTAGGGGTGTGATGAGATCTCATGCCAAGAGATTTTGGGAAATTAAAATGTGACGTTGAGTGAAAAGCTGTCTCGTGGATAACGATCGCTTAAATTGTAAACTCTTGTAAACTTCTGCTCTGCTCATCCAGCTCGAGCTGCAGAGTTGCACACGGTGCAGCAGGAATCACAGTTCACTGATCACGTGACAATGACTGACAAGACCATGGCAGAGAATTCGTTGCACAAGAGAGCCTAAGTGTCTGATAAATGTCTTATCTTGTAGAATGCTCACTCAGCACCGCAGCTCCCTACACACAGAGTACGTGCGATCACAAATTCGAAGTACTCAAATACTCAAAGTAGAACTGAAATTACATTCTTTACATGATGATTAGTTAAAACATTTCAAAATGCATCATTCCTGCAGCACTCTATTGCTGGTTATAATATGAATGTGCACAGTTGATTTTCAGTGCGTGACTGGGACATTAACACTTTACATGGCTTAATCCTACTAAAACAAGAAAGAAATTAGACAATATCACTGTCTTAGTACATTAAGCCACATTAAGCGCTTTCATTTTTCACGTTAAGCACTTAGAATGTCCTGCTTCTCTAGGCGAGTTTGCAGCCAGTATATCATTAGGGCAGTCATGGCCTAATGGATAGAGAGTCAATCTTGTAACCCAAAGGTCATGGGTTCGAGTCTCAGGTCCGGCAGGGATTGTCGGTGAGGGGAGTGAATGTCCAGCGCTCTCCCCACCCTCAATACCACGACTGAGGTGAGACCCTTGAACAAGGCACCGTACCCCCAAGTGCCACAGCAATGGCTGCCCACTGCTCTGGGTGTGTGTTCACGGTGTGTGCGCACTTGGATGGGTTGCATGCAGAGCACAAATTCTGAGCATGGGTCACCATACTTCACTTCACTTTCACTTTTTCATTCTCTTGGACATGCGGCAGTATCAGACCCCTCATGAGTGAGAATGGGTTGACTTTTTAACGGGAACCAGAGGGGAGCAATCTCACTCGTTATCATGGTTTCAGAGTAATGGCTCTCGGGAGAAACAATTTAAAGAAAGAAAACTTGTAAATTGTCTTATTTTTTTACATTAATCTCTATTTTTCATTTTGGTTTATAAAGATGCAAAACGTGATTTTAAAAAATCTAAAAATAAGTCAATATTTTATTTTGTGCACATGAAAATTGTGTATACGGTTGAAACATTGGGAATCACCAAAACACGAGAGTGACTTTAGTGATTTTATTATATTTAGTGTAAGTGGTGATCGATAGTGGATAATAATAGGCTGTATAAGTCACTCACATTGTATTTTTGATGAACTATTCCTTTAATTTGACGTTATAAAATGAGTATTTTTCTTGTTCCACAGGGTCAGAGGAAGAGTCTGGTGTTTGAGAAAACTCTTCATCCAAAACTCCTCACGCTGCTACACAAGAGCCGAAATGGACAAAACTCTTCGGCGTTCTCTCGCTGTCTCTTTCACATGTTGAGTCTTCCAGAAAATTCCAAAACATCTTCTGCAATATCAAACTGCATTACCCAGAATCTCCATACCTCAGAATGTCATCCTAACAAAGATTTATAAAGTAAAGTAAATACAGAAATCATCAGTGATGATTCTATATACTCTTCAGAAGTAACTCTCCCTTACTAGCACATTTCTAATGGGCAAAACAAGTCATTGTTGGTACTGTCAAGGTACTTTACCCTATACAGCCCAAATGTGACTTTTAATAGGCAAACAAATGATGTTAAATCAGGAAGTTATCAAAGGATCTGGGAGATTCGCAAAAGAATGAAAGCATTTCTTCCTTTCCTTTGCTTTAAAACAGGATTCAGTCTGAGAATGTTTTTGTTAAAGCCCTTAAAGGTATAAGCACGACTTCCCATATTCAATTGGGAATTAGGCTTGACTTATGTACTCTATGCAAGAACGCAGACACTTCTAGCTATGCAAACTTGGTTGTTGTGTTGTGAAATGTGTCAAATTGCAATTCATACCGCAACATTAGCATAATCTGTCTTATTCTACAGTCATTTTCTCTGACAGGTTAACTACTATCATGCCGGAATCCTGCTGAGCAAGTTAAACTTAAGGCTGGAATGCACTACACAAATTTTGCCACATTTACAGTCTAAATGAGTTGACAATAGTTGCCGAAAGTCTGCACCAGTTTGCAGATTGATACACTTGGAGTTGACTGGTTTCACAGAAAATCACATAGTGTATGATGGGCACAGACTCTGATTTTTTCGCTTCAGAATATGATTATATCATATTAAATAATATCAAAATATGTTTGATATTTTGAGCGAATTTTAGAACCCATATGGGAGTGTATGGCGCATCACTACTGAAACTGATGCTGTCCTTTATCTAAAAGTGTTGTGATGAAAATACTAAACAAATACAATAACAATACAAAAGTAAACGTATAACAAATTAGCCTCAATATTTGACTCATCAGAACAGATAAACAACTGACCGCATCTACCCACCTAAGACCCATGGCACATCCATGTTTGTTTCAACTATAGATATACATACATAGAAGCATCATTAGCAGCCTTTTCTATGGCCCGCTATGCGTAAGCCGTCCGCCATATTGGAACAGTCAAAAAAAAAAAACACTCAAGAGCAAATTGACCGTGCGTCTGCAACCATAGTTATATATCTGAATATCTCTCTGCAATAGACTTCAGCAGATGAAAGACAAGACAAAGTCATTTGCTAACACAACATTAAAAAGTCACTAATATTGAAACCAACACATTCTCATTATCTCATTTCTCTGGGATTTTAAATCTCTGCAGCTTTTACAACCAGAGGCTCCGCAATATTGTGGCATCTTGGGAAACTCATTGACTTTTACTGTAACTGAAATGCCGACCGTTCCAAGATGGTGGACGAGTTGATGTGTCTGGAGCGCTCGAATGTGGCATCTACATATACATACTATGGTCATGCATCATGTGTCTCCTGTGTGAGTTTGGAACGAGTTGAAAGTCTGGTAATGTATGATCCTCGGTTGTTCGGTGTATGATGCCCAGTTTTCTCTGTAACCAATTATGAATTAGGCAAGTATATGATGCCTAGTGTCGTGTAGTGTATTCCAGCCTTTAGTCAAACTGTTGATGTTTATAACAGCTACACTGTGAAAAAATGATTTTTCAAAGATGTAAAGGCCTACATTTTACAAGAAAATACCATTTCAGTCTTTCTACTTCAAAATTTCTCATCTAATTTCACATTTTTATTGTGAAATGTATCTGCAATTTCTGAGTGAAAATTGTTTCTACACCAAACAAAAAGTCGCTGTTTGGATTTAAATAGGCAAATACTTCAGAGTCTATGACTGGATGATTATTGCAATGATTATTATGTTATTAGCATGTTATATGTTTGGCAACAGTTCTTCTAACCTGTTCTGATGGAGTGTGTAGCTTATTGTTTCTTAACCATGTAGGAAGACGCATCATAGCCGTTTTCCAGGATGACAATGCCAAGATTCATCAGGATCACATTGTAAAAGAATGGTTGGGAGGGAGCATGAAGAATCAGTTTCACACATGAATTTGCACCTCTGAATCCAGACCTTAAATTCATTGAAAGTCTTTGGGATGTGCAGGAGCAGACTTTACAGAGTGCTCACCTCTTGCATTGGTCAAGATCTTGTATTAGTCAAGTTTTGCCTGATGCAATTGCCTGCTACAATTTGAGCCTGACGAATCTTGGCTTTGTCATCTAGGAATATGGCCATGATGTGTCTTTCTACATGGTTGTTTAAGAAATGAAAAGCTTCACACTCCATCAATAGGGGTTAAAAGAACTGTTGCCAAACATTTAAACATAAAAATCACTGCAATAATGACCCAGTCATAGACTCTTTTGCCTGTTTTCAATCCAAACAGTGGCCGGGCAGTGTGTAATTTGAAGGTGGCTCCATCATCATACCTTGAAAACTGAGAGCTTGCAATGCATTGGCTGTGCATTTCCTTCAGTGTTTGCGCACTTGCATAGAGTACCATCCGTGCATTCATTATCTCACCGCACCTGCTGGCTGATTTTTAACTATGTAGTTATTGCGATGCTACTCTCCCCTTCCATTTGTATTTCTTAGAAGCTAGCCGTAGCCCTTTAACGGTGACGTGTTGGGCTACGTTCAAACATCTGGCCTGGTTTTCCAGCACTACCTCAGATAACCAATCAGCGAGACGGTACTTCAAAGGTACTTGTGCGTCCGCCTCTCGTTACCTCTGACTCAGAGGAGCGATAGGGAGCTTTACTTTATATCATCTGTCCTTGGAAAAAGCATTTCATTGAGGTTTCAGGGTCTCGGTTTTGTTAATTCAAAAATGGCAGCTGTTATTTTCAAATGTTTGTCTTCATTTATTAATTTTGCTTGTCAAAACTAAATGAATTGACTGAATATATTTGGGGAAAGTTGTGAAGATATTTTTTCTTTTGTTTTGCTTTCTTTCTTTGGTCTTATTAAGCCTGTAATGTGTTTGGGCTGAGAAGGACTACATTTCCCAGAATGCTTTGCTTTCACCTCTGAGACTGATGTTCCCTTAAAGGGTCGCTGACATTTCATAGAACCAGCATACAAGCTCACCAAAAGTGCCTCTGTAACCCATGAAATGAACACTTCATGAAGTTTATTCATAGACGTTAATGTAGCCTGCTGTCATGTTCACGGCAATACCAGCCAATGATGTCTATCGCCTGCAAACCGTAGCAACACTTATCTTTAATCTGTTACCCTGAAATCTCTGTTTTCATCCATTTAAAGGAATGGTCCAGGTTCAAAACTATCAACAGTATCTGTGACGTGCTGGAAATAATACCGGATTTTGAACCTGAAACATTATTTTTCGTATAGAAAAGAAAACACTGGAAATCTTGCCAATGCAAACACCTGAATGTTTTTTATGTTTTGTCAGTAAATGGTCAAATCGTTCGAAGGTCTTGATCCCTTGAACCACAAACCCACGTGTCTCTCACATCCCTTTTTGTCTTCATACAGTCACAAATGTTGCTTTTCATCAAAATGAGGCTGAATCCCAAATTAAAAATATAAATAAGATAAAATATAATGAATCCCAATATATAGGGTTTCCTCATACACACACCTTATGACCAGTGATTTTCAATGACTTTCCCAGTTGTTCATGATTACTGGAGAAAGAATTTTAAAATCATTTTATAAAGATTATTGCACTCTTAAAGAGCCATTTATGAACCTGTTAACTGTCAACACCCTTTTTGAGCGTAGATCTGAACTTAAATGGCTGTAATTCATGATTTTCTTTTTGCAGATGACTGCAGGAAACACTTTTAAAATTATGGAAACATGTTTCCACAACTAAATAAAAAAAATTTAAAAAGGTAATTGCGACTTTTTATCTCACAATTCTGACTTTTTTCTCCAAATTCACCAGATTTAAACAGTCAGAATTCCATGATATAAAGTCAGAATTGCGCGATATAAAGTCAGAATTGTGTGATATAAAGTCAGAATTGTGTGATATAAAGTCAGAATTGCGCAATATAAAGTCAGAATTGCGCAATATAAAGTCAGAATTGCGCAATATAAAGTCAGAATTGTGCGATATAAAGTCAGAATTGCGAGTTATAAAGTCAGAATTGCGCGATATAAAGTCAGAATTGTGCGATATATAGTCAGATTTGCGAGTTATAAAGTCAGATTTGCGCGATATAAAGTCAGAATTGCTAGTTACAAAGTCAGAATTGCGAGTTATAAAGTCAGAATTCTGCGATATAAAGTCAGAATTGCGCAATACAAAGTCAGAATTGTGTGATATAAAGTCAGAATTGTGTGATATAAAGTCAGAATTGCGCAATATAAAGTCAGAATTGCGCAATATAAAGTCAGAATTGCGCAATATAAAGTCAGAATTGTGCGATATAAAGTCAGAATTGCGCAATATAAAGTCAGAATTGCGCAATATAAAGTCAGAATTGTGCGATATAAAGTCAGAATTGCGAGTTATAAAGTCAGAATTGCGCGATATAAAGTCAGAATTGTGCGATATAAAGTCAGATTTGCGAGTTATAAAGTCAGATTTGCGCGATATAAAGTCAGAATTGCTAGTTACAAAGTCAGAATTGCGAGTTATAAAGTCAGAATTCTGCGATATAAAGTCAGAATTGCGCGATATAAAGTCAGAATTGCGCAATACAAAGTCAGAATTGTGTGATATAAAGTCAGAATTGTGTGATATAAAGTCAAAATTGCGCAATATAAAGTCAGAATTGCGCAATATAAAGTCAGAATTGCGCAATATAAAGTCAGAATTGTGCGATATAAAGTCAGAATTGCGCAATATAAAGTCAGAATTGCGCAATATAAAGTCAGAATTGTGCGATATAAAGTCAGAATTGCGAGTTATAAAGTCAGAATTGCGCGATATAAAGTCAGAATTGTGCGATATAAAGTCAGACTTGCGAGTTATAAAGTCAGATTTGCGCGATATAAAGTCAGAATTGCTAGTTACAAAGTCAGAATTGCGAGTTATAAAGTCAGAATTCTGCGATATAAAGTCAGAATTGCGCGATATAAAGTCAGAATTGCGAGTTACAAAGTCAGAATTGCGAGTTATAAAGTCAGAATTGCGCAATATAAAGTCAGAATTGCGCGATATAAAGTCAGAATTGCGAGTTACAAAGTCAGAATTGCGAGATATAAAGTCAGAATTGCGAGTTACAAAGTCAGAATTGCGAGTTATAAAGTCAAAATTGCACGATATAAAGTCAGAATTGCGCGATATAAAGTCAGAATTGCGAGTTATAAAGTCAAAATTGCACGATATAAAGTCAGAATTGCGCGATATAAAGTCAGAATTGTGTTATAAAGTCAGAATTGTGTGATATAAAGTCAAAATTGCACAATATAAAGTCAGAATTGTGCGATATAAAGTCAGAATTACGTGATATAATCTCCGAATTCCGAGTCAGAATTGCGAGATGAAAAAGTCGCAATTATCTTTTTTTATTTTTTTAAACAAGCTTCCATAATTTTTGTGTTTTCTTTTGTAACTCACAATTCTGACTTTATATTGCAATTCTGAGAAAAAAGTCAGAATTGTGAGACAAAAGGTCGCAATTACCTTTTTTTTTTTCTGGTGGAAACAAGCTTCCAAAAAAAAAAAAAAAAATGGACTGAACTAAACATTTGTTTAATTTTATACAAACTATATTTTACAAAATAATTTGAATGCTAAAATTGCTATATAATTATGTCTAACCAAGTTGTGCTCTAAATTTGCAGTCAATATTACATGAAGATTTTAAAGAACCGTTTCCATTGTAACACAATGTCCAATTTCAAAACAGATTTCCCAGGGTGAATTTTGAGTGTTTAAGCTTTCGAATGATATGATGCAATAGGGAAAAAAAAGTCAATAAAAAAGCAGCGGGACATTGACAGTTAACAGGCAAACATTTTAGAGCTGTGCATAATAGCAAGAAATGATATTAACTGTAAAAATTATTTTGTTTTCCGTAGCTTTTCCAGCAATGGAAATCATTATTTTAAAATGACGAGTAGTTTCAACCTGGTTGAGTTAGACAATACCATAACGACAGTAACTTTTTATCACCCAAAGATAAGAATTTACCAATAATATTCATTAATTGTAGTTAAAAACAAACCATGTAACAGGATCCACTCACACTACAGCCTCCTGATTTTCTTCTGACTAAATATAGTCAACTATTGCCTCCACCTACCACAGATCACGGAAGATACGCTTTGCACTTCCATGTTGGCTTCGGTCTCACACAGATTAACACAGAGAGATCTTGGCTTTATCTAGAAAGGATGAAAACAGCACTTTGCCTTGGGAAGAAAATCTGCATGTGATTCAAAGCAAAATGATCGAAGCACTATGTAACTATTAGTTCTAGAAAATAATACGTCAATCAATGAAATGTCACTAAACATTGAGGATGATTTTTTTTCTCTCCCTTTGGTCCTTTGTGTTGGTTGTCTGTATTGTTCATATGCTCTCTTTTCCACAGAGAATCAATTAAAACTGCCTTTTTTAACAGAGCTAAATCCCTTCAGAAATCAAGGGATATGCCAGTATATGTTCAATATTTTGTGTAAAAAAAAAAAAAAAGAGAGAAAGAAAGAAAGAAAAAACAGTTATAAGATAAAGTGTTGTATTTTATATATAATAGAACATTTCAATATGGTAATGTCACTAATATATTTATTTACTAATATATTTATCCATTTTTGTCCAGGTCGGAGAAAATTTTTAAAATGTTATTTTCTCACTTTTTGGAATGATATTCTTTATGAAACGTACAGCTGCCATCATAGATGTATAAACCTGGCATCATTCCGATTGTATACAAATAAATTATTTTTAAATAAAAACACAGAGAATGTGGTGTTTGTTTTATTTTAATAGGAATTTCATTGTTAATAGTAACTATTTTGTTAGGCTGTTGGAAATTGTGCCAAACCAATATTTGAACAATAACTGACCTGTCTACAGATTTTCACATTTCTAAAGGTGAAAATAAGTGTTTTGAGTCGGTAGAAGTTTGTGTTTGTGGTGGTCAGCGGTGTTACAAGTAACTTGAGTTATGTAATCAGATTACTTTTTCAAGTAATTAGTAAAGTAACACACTACTTTTTCAATTTACAACAAAATATCTAAGTTACTTTTTCAAATAAGTAACGCAAGTTACTTTTTTTCAAATTTATTGACTGACAGCTCTCCTGTCTATGAAAATATTAAATTACACAAATATACTTTATGTATTTAATCTCATTTTATTAACCAATGTCTTTGCTGCTGACCTTCAATGATCCAATTCAACCATACTAATAAGCAAAAATTACTTTAGATTTAGAAATAAGAGTGTTTCTCCTGTATCCTGTTTTTCTCTAATTAAAGGGGACCTTTACAAAATGTAATAAAAGTCTCTGGTGTCTCCAGAATGTGTGTGTGAAGTTTCAGCTCAAAATCACCCACAGATCATTTATTATAGCTTGTCAAATTTGCCCCTATTTGGGTGTGAGCAAAAACACGCCGTTTTTGTGTGTGTCCCTTTAAATGCAAATGAGCTCCTGCTCCCGCCCCCTTTCCAGAAGAGGGCGGAGCTTTAACAGCTCAACAACAACAAAGCTGGAGAATCTCACGCAGCCAAAATGAGGATTGTCAGTAACGGTGTTCAGCCTTACACTGATCAAACCGGAGTCGACACTGATGGAGAGACTCAGGAAGAAGTTACAACTTTTAGACGTTTCTGAATGGTTAGTGGATAAATTGATGTAGTTGCTGTGGAGTTGATTCAACTCATCCACTAGCATGTGTCGTCATGTTCATCTTTTGTGTTGAATTGACCCTCGTTTGTGAAGCAGTCCGGCGTAAAAAGACGGCATGACAACAACACTCGACTACAACAACTCTTCCTCTTCTCTAAAGCAGCCCAACATGGCTCCGCCCCCTTTGTTGTGTGTTCTCGGATGGGGTTTGGGGTTTGTGATGTCACAAACCCAGGAAGAAGCTTGTTGTAGTCCCTACCAGCAGTTTGTTGTAGTCCTTAAAAAAGCGATTTCTGTAAAAGAAAATATCTCCCTTTGCATTGAACTTTGAGTGTCATAACTTTGCAGATGTTATTTATGCTCAACATTACACACTAACTAAAGTTAAAAAAGTGAAATCATAATCAACCACCCCTTTAAGAAGTTTGAGCTGCGCCCTCTACTGTACAGGTGGAAATATGCATTTCCTTCAACCTGAGGATTATTCATTTCACTTTTGGTGTGAAAGGGCCTTAATATTTGCCAAAAATACAACTTTTTTTGTTGTTAGAGCTGAAAGAAAAGTAACGCAAAAGTAATGTAATTAGTTACTTTTTTAGGGAGTAACACAATATTGTAATGCTTTACTTTAAAAAGTAACTTTCCCTAACACTGGTGGTCAAGCATCACTAATACTATTGTTTTAGTGATCTGCGCAAATCATGTGTATTATTGAGGAGAGCTGTGCCATTTCAGATGCATGATTATTATCTACTGCTCAAAAAAACAGGTTTTTATCATGAACATTGTATAAGCATTCATTTCATGCATCACTGATCAGAAGAAAGGCTCTCTGGAGCATGTGTAAACCACAAATCACATCCTTTGATTTTCCTGGCAAAAACGTCCTGAGTACTTTGTGTAAAAATCAGTCGACAGGCTTTCATAGACAACATAAAAAGCTAAGACAATTCTTATATATACATTTTTGTATATTTTAATTCAGGTAATGTTCATTTTATTTCAAGTAATGAATGTTTTTTATGGTTTTAGTTTTAGATTTAGTTAACTATAACAACGCTCATATTTCTTATAAAACTGTTTTGCAAAGTTTCCTCAAACCCATTTGACTCTGAATGTTTTATGTGGTGGATGTAGCTGAAGAACAATTAAGGAAATTGTGCGGATACATTATACGGTACATTCTTTATTGTTGCCCTGGACGTTCAGAGTTAATGGATGGTCTCATATTATTATTTCACTCCAGCACAAGGGCTTGTGAGTAAAGCATGTTCATGCCTTCGGGATGCCATGGCTCTCCGGTGTGAGCACAGTCAGGTTTCCTCTGGCGTCCTGGTCCTTCTCAATGGCCTCAAACAGAGATTTAAAGTTTCCAGCTCCAAAACCCTTGTGGATATGAAGACATGGTAGAATCACAGGTTTAATTGCGTTCTTATAATGGAGAGAAAAATGAGAATTAGACTCAGATAAAATATGTAATCAGCTGTCTGACTAGACTACACTGAAAATAAAATTTGGTGTAGCATCTACATCGAACCAGTTTTCACTCAGAAATTGGTAGTCAGTTTCACAAATAAATATAGCTGCAAGCAGCAATTCGGGGCCAAGCCCCAGAAGGGGCAGTAGCGCAATACGGAGCAGGAAGAGCAAAAACAGCAGAAATTGAATGTACATACAAAACAGCTGGTTCAGAAGGACAGGTGGAAATGAAATGAAAATCAATAGAAGTTCAGAGAATGAACAGGGAATGAACTAAAAACACTTGTATCTCATTCAAGAGGAATAAAGATTAGTACAATGCTTATTTGGATAAAAAAGGTATCAAAATGACTCATTACACACAATTGTATAAAGGCACCACACACGGGATTCGAACCCACAACCTCCGAGTCCAGTGTCCATTTCTCATCTCATTGCACACCTGCCGAAGTTCATTAGTTCATGTGAAAATGAACTCAAAATGAAGAATTTTTATAAAACTGCACTGAATGTTATATTTAATAACTACTTTAGATCATTCTGCAGCTCATCATGCTGTAGCGCAATACAGAGCAGGAAGAGGAAAAACAGCAGAAAATGAACAAACATGAAACAGCTGGTTCAGAATTACGGGCGAAAATGAACTCAGAATGTACATAAGCTTAGATGAAAATGAACACAGCATGAAACAAAAAGCATTTATTTCTAATCCAAGAGGCAGTAAAGGAATCAAAACACTATTTCATAAAACCGCTCCACCTGGGATTCGAACCCACTATCTTGGGGTGCAGAGCTCATCAGGTAACTGGCTTTACACATTGAGCTACTTGAGGATGCACATTCAACAATCTGTGGAAGAGAACTTTTAGTGTAAGAAAGAATTTACAAAAAAGCATTACTTAGCATGCTAACCATATTAGCATGCTAAGCTAACTTAATGCTAATGAAGCTCATGGTTAACTTGATAGCTGAAGAGCCACATTAAAGAGAATGACAACTGGTTAGCATGCTAAGCAATTAGCATGCTAAGCTAACTAGCATAAGACAACAAACACAAGCAAGGTCACATTCAGAGATGAATATCTTGGGAATGGTAGCGAATATCAAAAATCCGTTCAGTCATTTCTGTGCGGCTCGGTCCAAAGATCACCTGAGCTGATTTTGGACAAAATTGGACAAAAATTGTAGGAGGAGTAGTGAAAAAATGGAATACTGTACTTTTCAAAATGGCCACTACTGTACTGGGTGGAGTCTTAATGTAAGATATTGAATGTGATCAGTATGAAGAGAGGAATCAGTTGTATTGACATTCATTTTTCTGGAACAAAGGGTTCAAAAGTTATAACCTTTACAAAAGTGAATATTTGAACTGGTGGTGGCGCTATAGACTTAGTCCTAGATACTCCAAAGTTGGTCAAATTACTTTTAATTACTATCACTACAAGCATGCCAAATTTGATAATTTTCCTTCTTATGGTTCATTGATTACCATACAGGGGGAAGAAGAATAACTACGAATTTGGACATAAAGGAATTGCATGTGATAGCTTCAGATTAGACCAGTTTTAGGCAGAATGCCTAGAACAGACACAAGTTCTGCATCTTTTCCTGCCACAGTACCTCATGCGGTCTGGGCATGTGTCACACTGAGTTTCGAACCCACGATGCAGAGCATTCAAGATCCGTGGCGTAACACATTGAGCTAATCAGCCATGCAAGTTCATCAGTATGCTAAGCAGAGGTTTCAGTGTGAGAAAGAGTTCACAAAAAAAAAGCTTCATAGCATGTTAACCATATTAGTATGCAAAGTTATTTAATGCCAACTAAGTTTTGGTTAACCTGTTGACTGAAGACCACATTAGAAAGAATAGCAATAGTTTAGCATGCTAAGCAATTACTGTGCTAAGCTAACTAGCATAAGACAACAAACACAAGCAAGGTCACATTCAGAGATGAATATCTCGGAAATGGTAGTGAATATCAAAAATCTGTTCAGTCATTTCTGTGCGGCTCGGTCCAAAGATCATCTGAGCTGATTTTGGACAAAATTGACCAAAATTTGTAGGAGGAGTAGCGAAAAAACTGTTTTTCATTTACTTCAATACAGCAGACAGGTACATTTAAGGAAAATGACAAATGATACATTGTCGGAATCGGCATAAGCCAGGGAATAAAATGACATGAAGCATACACATTTTGGAAAGTGTTTTCAAAAGTTATAAGCGTTTTTGAAATAATCATTACATCTGTGGAACAGTAGGTGGCGCTGTGCTGAAACTTCTCAGGTACCTTCACGACCTTCTAAAGGTCATACATACCAATTTTTGTGAAGATATGTGAAATTGTTTAAAAGATATCGCAATTTATGACAAAATTCAAAATGGCGGACACGTGATTCATCCAATATTGACAGAATCAGTATCGTCGGATTCGGCATGATCCAAGGAATCCATAGACACCAAGATCTTGATTTTCTGACAAACTGTTCAAAAGTTATTTGCCAAAATAGCCATTTTTCATATCTCATGACCTGTAGGTGGCGCTGTTCCCAAGTTTGGCATAGACCCTCAGACCATGGTTCTGATGAAGGGTACCAATTTTTGTTTCGATTGCTCAAAGTTTGGCCGAGATACAGCCTCTATACTAATTTTGGGTCGACCTCGTTAACTTCATGACATCATAACCTTTGAACACAGATGAATAAAAAAAATCTGTTCAGTCATTTCTGTGCGGCTCAGACCAAAGATAATCTGATCAAAGATTGGACAAAATTGGACAAATTTTGAAGGAGGAGAAGCGAAAAAAAACAAATACTGTACTTTTCAAAATGGCCGCTACTGTAATGGGTGGAGACTTAATGTAAGAAGTTGAATAGCATCAGCATGAAGAGACGAATCAGATGAACTAAATTTAATTTTTCTATGACAAACAGTTCAAATGTTAAAACCGTTAGAATGTTGAAATTTTGAACTGGTGGTGGCGCTATAGAGTTGGTTCTAGAGACTCCAAATTTGGTCCAATCACTATTCATGAGCATCTCTACAACTGTGCCAAATTTCATCATTTTCTCATGTTCCGTTGATAGGGCTGCCATAGACTCCCATTCGGGAGGCAGAATAATAATAAAGGGAAAACGTACAATTACAATAGGGGCTACAGCCCCTTCGGGGCTTGGCCCCTAAATATAGCAGCGAGCAGCAATTATCAGGGTTCAAGCACTTTAAGGTCTTTAAGCAGTTACGCAAAACTGTATAATTTTAAGTTATAGCGCCACCTATAGTCCAATCTCCATAACATTTGGCATGGTTCTGTAGAATCACATACTACATGTGCTCACCTATTTTCGTGAAATTTTAAGTTTTCTTTTATGATTTATAGGTTTTTCAGAGTATTTTGCCATGCCCATTGCACACAAACCGTGAAGTTCAACTTTTTTTTGATAATTATTGATCTTCAGAGTCCACAGAATTGTACTGCACTGGTTTGGTTCCGATCTGGCGAAAAACCTTGGACTAGTTTGCAAAGGTAGTTTTTTTTTTTTTACATAATTGCTGTATTAAAGTTCTGTATATGTTGAAAATAAATGAAATAGTATTTTCTTATAAAACTTTTTTACCAAAAAAAAAAAAAAAAAAAATTTTTACCAACTCATCACTCTCCATTAACAACAAACCACAGTGTTTTGATTCTAACTGTTGGAGTCATTGGGTTCATTTTCTTGCTCCATTTAAACTTTTAAAGCACCACAAAGACAGTAAAGCCCTTTAATGAGGTTTAGACAGAAACGTCTTATCTTTAGGCATTTCCTTCACTTCACAAGCTTTAAAAATGCCCCTAATAAAACTATGGGCCTGTTCAAACAGGTTGTGAGAGCTCAGACTCAAACTCAATACTGTACTGTTTACTGTATCTCCATACAGACAACAAAACTTGTCAAAACTTTTCCCTGTTCCCAAAAGCACTTGTTATGAGCACTTAACCGAATCCTGCTGATATATCAAAATACTTTTATACATTTATACAAATACATTTTCAATACTTTCACTATTTCTTCTCATTTCCCTCCCTGTTGTAGCCTGTACTCTTCAAGAAAATCTTTGAAAATGTGTATTTTTACCACCTCTCGTGTTGTTGCCTAAATATTCTTCATTTATATTATTCCTCATTTGTATGTCATGTGAATATTTGCAATGTTTGTTGTGGTTTATTGTTGTTTATATGTGTTTTTTAAAGGGTTAGTTCACCAAAAAATGAAAATTCTGCCATCATTTACTCGCCCTCATGTTGTTCCAAACCTGTTCCAAACCTGTTCGTTCATATTTAGAACACAAATGAAGATATTTTTGATGAAATCTGAAAGATTTCTGTCCCTCCATTGAAAGTCTATTCATCCAAAACTCTGTATCAAAGCGGTGCACAATGGCGATTCACGAGCAATAAGTCAGTGGCTGCAGTTCACTTAACAGCCACCGGTGTCGCCAATTACAAGAGTTTCTGAATTCTACATGAGATCAGATGCAAAAGCCGCTAAATATACTTTGATGAAATTATTTGGTTCATCAAATACTTTCACTCCCAGCGTCAGCCCATTCAGAAATACCGGATCGTTGGCAGAAATCGTTAGACGCCACTTCCCTTTGTCAGCAAAAGCCTCTAAGTCCACCAAAGAACCAATTAGAAGAGGCGAATCGAGTCATATGATTTCAAGATGAAAGACAGTGTGTGTATGAGCCGCTTTCAATTGCAAGTATTTGTCATGTTTTGTCCAACGTTACACTTGCAATGACAGGATTTCACCGCTCCACTGATATTGATTTATTATACGATCTTTTTATAAATGTTTTGATGCGTCAAAGACTTTCAGTGGAGGGACAGAAAAAGACCTTCGTTTGTGTGAACAAATGTCTTACGGGTTTGGAATGACATGAGGGTGAGTAAATGATGACAAAATATATTCTTTTTTGGTCGGACTAGCCCTTTAATTAATTAAAAAAAAGCATCTGTGAAATGTAAATGCATGTTAATCTCAGACTCACAAAGTGGTTGTTCCTCTGGATGACCTCCAGGAAGAGCGTCGGTCTGTCCTGCACGGGTTTGGTGAAGATCTGTAGCAGGTAACCCTTATCGTCAAAGTCTACTAAGATTTTTAACTCCTGCATTGGATGATAAAACACAAGATTTCAATATGTGAAACATTCAAATGCATGCGTTTATTGAACAAAACATCATCATCCAAACGTGAATCTTGGTTTCTCTGACCTGCAGTGTTTTGAGGTCCTCCTTCACCTTGATCTTGGCCGTCTTGAGTTTCTGCCGTAAGATTTCATAGTAGTTATCAGGTGCAGACAGGAACTCCATCCCCCGAGCTCGAAGGTTCACGATCTGATTCGTCAGAAAAGAGTTTCATGCTTTCTATATTACTTTTTTCAATCTAAAATAACAGGAATGAAGTCATATTGAGAGGAGCCGTACAGCTTGGATGATGTTGGACGTGTTCAGGGCTATATGCTGCACTCCGGGTCCTCCGTTGTAGTCAATATACTCCTTTACAAATAGAAAAAAAGAGAATTATAGCAGTAATATGGACACTTACTACAGATTTCAAATTGTTGAATGTTTTAGTTAAAGGCGAAGTGTGTACCAGTAGTGGTGGCGACCAACTCCACCTGCCTAGATCTGCTATGGGATTTATGTAATTTACAACAGTAATATATATCTGTATATAGTAATAGATTTCAGTAATATATGTTTATAGTTAGAATTACAACTAATAATAATAATAATAATAACAATAAATATAGCTGCAAGCAGCCATTAAGGGGCCAAGCACAAAGAAGCAAGCAAGAACTAAAATCATCAATAAAATATAGAATTTGATTTCATATGCTTTATTATAGTCAGTGGCAATTAAATTTTTTGTTCAATTATAGCGCCACCAAGAGGCACAATCCCGCCACTTTTTTATGTGTTCCCATAAATGTGTCAAATTTGGTGAAAATATCTATTTTCATTTAGGAGATATAGACGTACATAAAAAATGACCAATGCATGACTTTGATTGCATTTTTTTTTTTTTTGTCACTTATTATCATAATTTTGGCATTTGGGCTTTAACATGTAGCCAACGACCTGTTTCTGAATTTCCTATGGTGGTTTTGTCTCGATTTGACGGTTTTGAAGATATTCGCGAACATTGTTTTAATGTTAAATCGCAACGTTGCACAAACCTTGGCAAAACTTAGCACGTTAGATATTGTTGGACTTGGCAAGGATTCAGGAATCTTAGGAGATGACTCCCGTGAAAATGTCAACCACATCAAAAGTTATGAGCATAGGAACATTTAGGTGGCGCTGTCTCGAAACTTCTCAGGGTCCTTCAGGGCATCGTGCTAATGACCCATACCGAGTTTCATAATGATATGCTAATGCGTTAAAAATACAGCCTTTTGCTACAAAACGCAAAATGGCCGATATGATAAAATTTGACATCATTCAACTTGGCATGCTGCCCTGAATCTAACAAGACCAGTTTTATATTTTTTGGCCAAACCATTTGGAAGTTATAAGCAAAATAGCTATTTAGCTATCTCCGGACCAGTAGGTGGCGCTCTACCGAAAAGCAGCATGTAGCCTGAGGTCATGCTTGTGATGACATGTACCAAGTTTGGTCAGAATAAGCTTAAAGCATTGCGGAGATAGAGCCTCACGCTCAGTTTGGCGTGCTCTTCTTCAAATTTGTTTGCGCGTTATTCGAGAATGGTTATTTTAATCAAAAAGGTTTTGATAACCTTTTGCCAGCATAGTCTGGAGATCATCTGATTTGATTTTCATGACAATTGGAGCAACCTTCTAGGAGTAAGTTCGAAAAAGTAGTATTTTTGGCAGGAAAAGTTTCATGACAGAAAATGACGTCATTGGGTGCAATCAAATCACATTGAATCTGTATTGTATTTCTAACCCTTACGGTTCAAAAGTTATTAGCATAAAGATGAGTGAAACTTTGGACAAGTGGTGGCGCTAGAGACACCAAATTTGCTGTAGTTAATGTTGGGACTGTCCTTTGTCAGTGTGCCAAATTTCCCACAAGCGGTTTTATGGGCTGCCATAGACTCCCAGAGCGGAAGAAGAAGAATGCCGACGGATACAATAGGCACCAATAGCTGGAAATATTGTGAATCCCGGACCTAAATCAACAAAAACTGAAATATATACACAAAGTTTGATGATTTCTAGGGATCTGCTGGAAGAACCTGGATTTGTGATTTCTTTTTCCCGATTGCTGGTTCATTAATGGGCATCTTGATGGTTTCCTCATAATTCGTAACTACGATGGATCTGAGAGCGCTGTACTCGGTGTGGATCTGTTTATCATCGATGGACCAGAACCGGTGGAACAGCAGACACTTCTGGTACCTGCAGAAAAAGAGACGGAGAGAACGTGTTATTTTGCCAATGACATTTCCACGAATTTGTCTTATTGATTTGTTTGTTGGGTGTGTGACCCTCACCAGTCCGATACTGGCACCATTTTATCATCTGGCTGGTTTCCCACAATGTGATCGATGAAGCTTAAATGTCCCGGTGGCCTGTTGCCAGAGAGAGAAAACCATGAGGATAAAGTCATTTGTGAGGAGTTTCACGTTTTTGAAGGCCTGCAACTGAACATGCTTCTGGCTTCAGACTATAGTTGCACTTGAACATACATTTACGCTCACGTTATAAAAACATTGTTTCTGAAGGTTCTTTGCACGTTCAAAACGTTATGCAAACATTAAGGGAACATTCCATTGTGCAAACATCACGAGAATGTTACTTTTGAACGTTCTCTGAAACATCCAACTGAAACATTCACTAAAAAACGTCTCATGAACATTATTAAAGACCAGATAACTTTGAATAAACGTTGTATTAACGTTATTAGCTGACCAACATTAGCTGAAGCTCTGAGATTGGTGGATTCACAGTAAAATCACTCACAGTTTTGGTAACAGAGGGTCTCTGAACAGCGGCTCCTGGTATCCTGGCAGAAACAAACCTTTATACGCTCCCATGTACTCAACAAATGTGTGTGTCGTGTCTCCGTACTGCAAAACACGACATCAGGTATATCATAAGTGTGCTCCAAGCTCGAGCTTTAAAGTAAGTGTATGTCTGTAAAAACACATGTTGGCTTTCTCTCTGACTTACAGTTTGAATTATGGCGTATTTGACTTTGCCGCCTGAATCCTGCTCCACCCATGGCTCTCTGACGATCACCGCTCCTCTCTCTTTGGCTTTCTGGGAACACAAACACACATTTATTCCAATTAAGCCCCCTTCAAGGTAAATCAATTCACTGTTGAATATACTGTATACTTAGTGCAAAAGGATGCTTTATGCAGCGATACTTTTGTTTTTATCTTATTCCATGTTTTTGAGAATATTTTTGTGCATTTTTTTGCATATTTTTTCACATTTAGCCCCATTTTAACCCTCAAATTCTCATTATAATGCAAAAAACCTCATCCTGTTACCCTTAAAATTGATTAATAAGTGACGTGTGAATTACGCAAGGATACTTTAGTTTTTATGTTATTCAATGTTTCTGAGATTTTTTTTTTTTTTGCATTGTGATATTTTTTAACATTTAACCCCATTTTATCCCTCAAATTCTCATTATTGTAATGCAAAAAAAAACTCCTCCTGTTAACCTTAAAATTTTATTAATAAGTGTGATCATGCAAGGATACTTTTGTTTTTATTGTATTCCATGGAAATTTGAGATTTTTTTTTTGTTTTTTGCATTGTGATACTTTTTTTACATTTAACCCCCTTTTTAACCCTCAATATATATATATATAATACATTACTATACGCTAATACTAATGTGTGTGTGTGTGTGTGTGTGTATGTGTATATATATATATATATATATATATATATATATATATATATATATATATATATATATTAATGTTTTTAAAAGAAGTTTCATCTGCTCACCAAGGCTACATTTATTTAATTAAAAATACAGTAAAAACAGTAATATTGTGAAATATTATTACAATTTAAAATAACTGTTTTCTATTTGAATATATTTGACAAAGTAATTTATTCCTATGATGCAAAGCTGAATTTTCAGCATCGTTACTCCAGTCTTCAGTGTCACATGATCCTTCAGAAATCATTCTGATATGATGATCTGCTGCTCAAGAAACATTTAATGTGTACAACTGTACAAAATATTTGTGTACAATATTTTTTTCAGGATTATTTGATGAATAGAAAGTTCAAAAGAAATCTGAAATCTAATCTTTTGTAACATTATAAATGTCTTTACTGCCACTTTTGATTGATTTAATGCATCCTTGCTGAATAAAAGTATTCATTTCTTTAATTTCTTTTCAAAAAAATAAAAATTAAAATTCTCACTGACCCCAAACTTTTGAACGGTAGTGTATAATGCTACAGAAGCTTTGTATTTCAGATAAATGCTGTTCTTTTGAACTTTCTATTCATCAAGGAATCCTGAAAAAAAAAGTGCACAACTGTTTTCAACATTGAAAATAATAATAAATGTTTCTTGAGCAGCAAATCATCATATTAGAATGATTTCTGAAGGATCATGTGACACTGAAGACTGGAGTAATGATGCTGAAAATTCAGCTTTGATCACAGGAATAAATTACTTTGTCAAATATATTTAAATAGTACACAAATATTTTAAATTGTAGTAATATTTCACAATATTACTGTTTTTTACTGTATTTTTAATTAAATAAATGTAGCCTTGGTGAGCAGACGAAACTTATTTTAAAAACATTAAAAATCTTAGTGCTTCCAAACTTTTGGACTGTACTGTGTATATATATATATATATATATATATATATATATATATATATATATATATATATATATATATATATGGTCCAGTTATCATTTTGGAAATAAATGTTGCATTTTTTAACCTGTTAGCGTTCCACTGTACCGCCCGGTACACATGCCTTTCAAAATAGATCAAAACCATGCACATACTGGTTCAAGAACGGCATGCAATTTACTTTAGGTATG
This sequence comes from Chanodichthys erythropterus, assembly GCF_024489055.1. Lineage (NCBI taxonomy): Eukaryota > Metazoa > Chordata > Actinopteri > Cypriniformes > Xenocyprididae > Chanodichthys > Chanodichthys erythropterus. The sequence goes on from NC_090233.1 coordinate 51,550,705, forward strand.
TCTTTTTTAAGCGTTTTAGGCAAAAAAGGAGTTCATTTCATTTTCATGACTTAACTTTAGGTTAATGTCTTAACTTTTGACAGTCTGATCAAAACAGACATTTCAAAAGCACAAACATGAGTAAGTATTAGCCATAGGTCTGATGAACTCACAGTTTTATCACTGCAGGAATAGCAAGAGTGACATGGTTGTATGAAAACTTTGACAAGCACACTTGACTGGTTATTTGATCTGACTCAAAAAGGATTTTTTGCACAAAAAAAAAGGATAAAACATGCAAAATAAACTTTTATTTTGAGATGATAACTGGACACCCTCACTAAATGTCAATAATGTAGCAAACTACTGTCTGAAACACAGTACAACATTTATACTATGTATTATATTCTGAACACAGCCACTGACATACAAGATTTACCTTGACTAAAAAGTCACAGTCTTCCACTTGAAATGCGATGTCTTTCACTCCGTCTCCATGTTTTATAAGATGCTCCCCCATTTCTGTGAAGGGAGAGGCTGGTGAGCACTTTTGGTCTTATCTTGATTTTCTCTACATAAATGTGTTATATATATATATATATGTATTGCGATATTCATTTCATGACAGTTAAACCCATTTAAAAAAAAAAAATCCAGCTGTAATTCTCATTTTCTTAATGAAAAATATAATGCATAATTTTTTTTCATAATTTTTATATGGCCTGGAAAGATTTACTTCACACTAGAATGTTTAAAAAATAAATGAAATGGTTCATACCCTCATTTCCAGGGTTCAGAGCAGACTCGAAGACGAATATTATCTGTGAAAAGAACAAATACTTTTGAAATGAATGTGGATTTTTGATTTTTAGAATGTTTCTATCATCGGAATGGTACGAAACATGATAAAGGTTTTGGCACTTGCTATATGAACACACACACAAAAATCATGGACATGATTCGAAAAGGTTAAACGGACCTGAAAAAAAAGTCACACTTGTTCTCCTCGCCATCAAAAATGACCACACTGGAAATGAATGTGAAGCTAATTTCATCTAGTGGAAGCGTTTGGTACTGCGGCCAAACTAAATTTTACTGAAAGCTCATTTTTTGAGATATCAACCTCAAATTTGGAACACAATTGTCTTGCAGTTTTTGAGTAAAACATGTTTTGGCAAATATATGTATTTCATAGTAGAAATGAAAATAGTATTTTTGTGCATCTTCTATAACTTTTTTTTAAAATTCACTCTTTTCACTTCCACAATAATCTGCCAAGTGTCTTCTTTAAAGTCTGTTCTCCAAAGCATTCAATATTTACCACAGTTTAAGTTCAGGTCTATGCACAAAAGTGAATAAATGGATTATAACTACAGCATAAATATATTTAGTAGCATAAAACCCCCTAAAAATACAATATATCTAACATAAAACATCATCAAATTAATTAACAAATTAAAGAAGGTCCTTTATTTCTGGTCATTTCAGGAGATGAAATGAATGGTTGTATGAAGTGTGTGTAGTTCAGATGCTGTGTTGTGTGTGCTGATGTCATGTGTGTATTCATCCTCGACACACACACCTTGTCCTGTCTGATGGCATGAGACACCACCTCCCTGCTGCCCGTCTCCAGACCCTTATATGCCAACAGCTCGAAGCCAAACTTATCGCAGTAGAACACCGCGGCCTAGATGAACGAGAAAAAAGACAAATGCTCTCTGAGTGTTTAAAAACCCATATCAATCTATTTCATTCTTATCTAGACCTATCTGTTCCTATATAAATAAACTTGACTTGCATTAGTAACTTTCACCAACAGTGCTAATGATAAAGTATGTTTATGAGAAATAATTAAAAGTGAATCCATAAAATGATCCCATTATGGAACCCCTGAAAGGTTCAAAATATGAAGCACCAGATGGAACCTTACAGGGTTCTATATAGAACCTTTTTTAAAAAATGTAACAAGACAAAATATACCATTAGTGGTACAAACTATTGGTCAACTGTGTTAATATGTAAACCTATTTCACAGATCAGACGAGATGAACTATTGCATCACTCTGAGATTAAGATCACATTATTGATTACATCTTCAGAGAAGCGTTCGTCATCTGCATTATGGACGTTTCTCTGATCCTCCATGCTCTCCATACAACAATTATTAAAGTGTATATAATATTATCCTTTAGTTGAATTTCATGCCGCTTTAAAATAAGTGAAAGCTACTTTGTTACAATCAAATTGTCAACAAATGTATATTCATATTATGAAATGCTTTCATTCAAACCTTTAACTGAGCCTCAAAGCATCTTTACTAAGATATCCGACACAAAACTATCTTATTTTATTGAGAGAAAGTGAAAAATTATCATGTTTTAATTTCAAATTACTGTAAACCATCAAAATACAGTCATTACTGCTTTCAGTTTAGATATTTTAGTAAATCAAGTTGAAGTAAATGGTTCTAGTTTTATAACTATGGTAACAGATTCGACTCACCTGTTTGGCGTTTCCCACCCAGAACTTCACATGGTGAAACTTTAAAAATTTCCCTTTCTCTGGCTGCAATAGAAAAAAAACAACAACATAAAAATCCATGAAATATATATTTACCAAAATAAGCTTTTACATAATTTTGTTATAATTTAAAACTGTCATGTTACCTTCTCTCCTTTGTCAGTGTATGAAGTCTAAAGAGAGAACAGAGATCATTTCATATTTCTAAACGAGTTTTCAGACAATGATACATTCATACATTAAATGATACAAACATTCTGAAATAGAACTTTCTCCAGACTGAGAGACGTCTTTTGTGTCTTAACTTTACAGAGACAGTCAGAAAATTAACTTTAGAAGACTTTATGACAAGACAATTTGCACTTTTAAAGTTTAAGGTTTTTATTGGCATTGATGATTCCATGAAGAACCTTTAACATGAATGAAAATATGGTCTAAATGTTTGCTTGCTTACCATGTTGAAGTACTTGGTGGAGTTAGGCGGTCAGAAGAGCTCTGGTGTGTGCATTGACCTGCTGTTTTATGTGCGCTGGTGACTGGAGCTCAGGTTCAACACCCCTTCAGGCTCATCCAGCCAAAAGCGCGTTTGCACACACACCCTCTCACAGCGGCGCAGCACAGCAGCCGAAGCGCACATCTGTATTGCTTAAAGGAAGTAAATAGTTTGATGTATTTTATCTGCTAGCGCAAACAAACTGTGACACTTAAAGTGATGTTCAACTTCCCCTTAAAGGGTTCACTAAAAAAAATGTCTGCAATTAATTACTCACCCTCATGTCGTCATTAAGACCTTCGATCATCTTCAGAACACAACTTAAGTTATTTTTTGATGAAATCCAAGAGGTTTTTTTATCCTCAATAACGAAATTGACACATTCAAGGTCTGGAAATATAGTAAAAACATCATTAAAATCATCAACGTGAGGTTCAACCTTAATGTTATGAAGTGACGAGAATACTTTTTGTGTGCAAAAACAAAACAAAAATAATGACTTTATTCAACAAATTCGTCTGTTGACAACGCAGTTCAGCACTTCCGTGTTTACGTCCGAACGCCAACTTATTATTGGCCGACGCATGCTCACGTTAACAGGCGTCGGCCAATAGTGAGTTGGCATTCTGACACAGAACCCGGAAGCGCTGCAATGAAAATAGCATAGGAGAATGACAGGGGAGAGAGGAATTTTTTTTAATAAAGTCATTATTTTGTGTTTTTGTGCACAAAATGTATTCTCGTCGCGTCATAACATTAAGGTTGAACCAGTCAATTCGACTGTTTTAATGATGTTTTTTACTAGGACTTTGAATGTGTTCATTTCATTGCTTTCTATTGAGGATAAAAAAAACAAACATTGGATTTCATCTTAATTTGTGTTCTGAAGATGAACGAAGGTCTTACGGGTGTGGAAACGACATGAGGGTGAGTAATAAATGACAGAAATTTCATTTTAACACAATATTGCTGAAAATAGTACTTATATAACCTAGCAGGCTACTGAATTACCATATTCATATAGTGTTTTATCAACATGATGCATGTCCAAAAACATGGGTTTGTCTTTCAGCAGTGTCATGAAATGCACTGTTGTTTTCTCCCATCTCATATTTTTTCCTTTGCTATGTCCCTTTAGGGGCTCCGTATGACATATATGAGCATAGTGGAAAATGTGGGTTGCATACAAGTAATATAAATTCAAATATGATTTACATTTATTCTGGGATTGTGAAGTACCTTGATATGTACACTAGAGGGCGTCATTGAATCATTACATGATTCCCTCTATGAAGCTTCTAGAAACTAGAAATCTGACATTGAAATATTGACATTGTTTTTTTGTACGGATCACAGAAGTGATTTACACTGATTCCCTTTCCAGCTTAATTTGGTCATAAAAAAAACCCAAGGCTAATAAATCATGTTTCTTTAGAAATGATCATCTGACTGGATAGTAATATGATAACGTAAAGCAAAAGGGCAGATATCAAATGAAGAAACCTGAGTTCATCAGACAGAACATTCAGGTACTTTTACATGATGATTAAAAAGGAAGTGTTTTCTAGAATAGGCCTAATGCCAAAAATAATGATTGTGTTTGAGCTGTTAGAGGTGCAGGTGATATGACGGTTTGCTTTAGTTTAAAGGGATAGTTCACCCAAAAATGAAAATTCTGTCATCATTTACTCACACTTGTTGTTCCAAACTTGTATTCTTTCTTGTGTTGAACACAAAATAATATATTTTGATAAATGTTGGTAATCACATTTGACTTCTATAGTAGGATAGTCAATGTCACCATTCTTCAAAAAATCTTCAGTGGAAGAAAGAAACTCATTTTTGGGTGAACTATCCCTTTAAGACAGACAGAATAAGAAAGTGTTTTTTGACCTCATCTTTAAGGACACTGAAAGACTAAACTGCCTTGACCCAGTAAAGTGTATGTTTCATCATCACGACTATGTATGAAAAAAGAGGTGAGAAGTCATATGACTGATAAGAAGACCAGAAATGCTGAAGTAGTTGGGGGCGGGACTCCGCTGAACCAATCAGAAGCCAGCACTCTTTACTATATCAGTGACACAGGTTATGAGACACTTGAATGAAATAATGTTAGAAGATTGAATCTTAAAGGGTTCTGTCAGGTGTTTCATAAAGAAACTCATCATGGGACCATTTTATGGATTTACTTTCAGTTAATTACTTTTGTTAGAATTAATTTGATCTTAACTAAATGTTATGAATTAAACAGCTCGTAAACATGCTTTATAATTAGAAAACTCTTTCAACATGAACGTATTATGCTGAGTCAAGGACACTAGAGTTCTACACTGGGTTAAAAATAACCCAAGTTTGGTTAAATATGGACAAACCCAGTGATTGGGTTATTTTGAACCAGCGGTTGGGTTAAATGTTTGCCTAACCTGTTGGTAGTTTTATTTAACTCAACTATTGTTTAAAAATTACTGTATTTCTGCTTAAATAGGTTGGAAATTAACATTTATTAATATGTTTAATAAATGAACATAATAATAAATAATAATTAAATCATAAACCTCTATTAAATTGCTTATAGTGTTGATTATTATTGTTGCCTCTAGTAATTATGTGTCTGATTTTTAATTTCCAGCTGATTTTGGGTTAATTTTAAGCCAGACATAAGTCAAACATTTAACCCTATTGCTGGGTTTGTCCATTTTCAACCCAACTTAGGTTGTTTTTAACCATGCATTTTTAGAGTGTATACAGAACTTTATTTATTTATTTATTTATTCGATTTTGTACAGTAGGTACACATAAATTGTGCCTAAATAAATTAATTTCATATATGCATGTCAACACACACACACACACACACACACCCACACACACACACACACACACACACACACACACACACACACACACACACACACACACACACACACACACACACACAAAGTCTTCTCTATAAATATCTATACATTCTTAAATCAAGGTATATTTATTTGAAAAGCAAAAAACTATCAACAATAAATGCATAAAACAAAAAATAACATCTGGCAATAGGATGAGAGAAATAAACTTAATTAAAAGGAAAATCAGTTTTATTTATTTTTTTAGGCATTTTTCTGAATGTTTTATTTCATTTTGCATCTCAACTTAATGTATCTTGCTTTTAGAATGCTTAGATATTTGTAATGGAAAACAAGACAAAAATACTGTTTAAGAAAATCATATTTTTGCAGTGCAGATGTAATGTAATGCTGCACGTAATGATAAGTTCTTCAGTATCTGCTGTGGATCAGAAGAACTGAGTGAGTTGACTGCTGCGTGGAGGCATTTGATGTCAGACTGCCAATCTGCGATTAAAGACCAAAGCCAGCGTAAAAATAGCCCAGAGCTCCAGCTACAAACATATGTCAGCATTGGTTAGGTTAGGTCAGGTAACCTACATGATACTGCATCAACTAAACCTGACATTAATGAGACAGATAATCTTTGAGCTCTAGTCTTCAATTGTGTTTGCTCACAGTTAATGATCGGCTGAACTCTTCTGTGTGTTTAAAGAACAGTAACCAGACGTGACAAGCTCAGCGTCATATTTACATGCTTTATTTTTGCATCGCAAAGCCATATTTGCATAATTGATGCAGTCATATACATATAAAATAAGTATAATAGTAGTAATAAATATTAAAATGAGAGGCACAAGGAAACTTTTAGCTCAATATTAGTTTAGTAATCCTAATATTTTCATTTTTTGAAATGCCACAAAAATAGTTTAAGATCAAACGATGGTTAGAACCCTTTTGGAGACCCCTAGAATAGAATAGAATAGAATAGAATAGAATAGAATAGAATAGAATAGAATAGAATAGAATATTTATTGCCACATGACTGAGATGGTGGAAACTGTTGTAGGTACAACATGCATTATTGTGTGCCAATATGCAAGAATGAATTACTAGACACTCAAAAAAAATGCTGGGTTAAAAATGGACAAACCCAGTGGTTGGGTTAAGTGTTTGACCAATGTGCTGGGCAGTTTTATTTAACTCAACTATTGTTTAAAAATGACTGTATGGCTGGCTTAAAATGAACCCAAAATAAGTTTTGATTAAATAAAAATCAGACACATAATTACTAGAGGCAACAATAATGATCAAAAGGTGAACATTTATTAATCAGCAATTTAATGTTTATTGTTTAATTATTATTCATTAAACTAATAAATGTTAATTTCCAAAATACTTTGGGTTCATTTTAAGCAATACAGTCAATTTTAAACAATAATTGAGTTAAATAAAACTACCCAGCAGGTTGGGCAAACATTTAACCCTACCAACAACCCAAACACTGGGGTAAAACAACTTATTCTCTGGGTTAAAACAACCCAATTGCTGGGTTAAAAAAACAATCACTGGGTTAAAGCAACCCAATCGCTCTGTTAAAACAATGCTGGGTTAAAAAAAAAACAATCGCTGTGCTAAAACAACCCAACCGCTGAGTTAAAACAACTGTTTCGCTGGGTTAAAGCAACCCATTTGCTAAGTTAAAACAACTTATTCACTGTGCTAAAACAACCCAACCGCTGGGTTAAAACAACTGTTTCGCTGGGTTAAAGCAACCCATTTGCTAAGTTAAAACAATGCTAGGTTAAAAAAAAACAATCACTGGGTTAAAACAACCCATTCGCTGAGTTAATATAACCCAACTGCTGGGCTAAAATAACCCTACCGCTGGGTTAAAATGACACTGGGTTAATACAACCCAACCGCTGGGTTTAAACAACTCTTTCGTTGGGTTAAAACAACTTATTCACTGGGCTAAAACAACCCAACCGATGGGTTAAAACAACTGTTTTGCGGGGTTAAAACAACTTATTCACTGGGCTAAAACAACCCAACCACTGGGTTAAAACAACCCATTCGCTGAGTTAATACAACCCAACTGCTGGGCTAAAATAACCCTACTGCTGGGCTAAAATAACCCAACCGCTGGGTTAAAACAACACTGGGTTAAAACAACTTATTCACTGGGCTAAAACAACCCATTCTCTGGGTTAAAACAACCCAATCGCTGGGTTAAAAAAACAATCACTGGGTTAAAGCAACCCAATCGCTCTGTTAAAACAACGCTGGGTTAAAAAAAAAACAATCGCTGTATTAAAACAACTTATTCAGTGTGCTAAAACAACCCAACCACTGGGTTAAAACAACTGTTTCGCTGGGTTAATACAACCCAACTGCTGGGCTAAAATAACCCTACTGCTGGGCTAAAATAACCCAACCGCTGGGTTAAAACAACACTGGGTTAAAACAACTTATTCACTGGGCTAAAACAACCCATTCTCTGGGTTAAAACAACCCAATCGCTGGGTTAAAAAAACAATCACTGGGTTAAAGCAACCCAATCGCTCTGTTAAAACAACGCTGGGTTAAAAAAAAAACAATCGCTGTATTAAAACAACTTATTCAGTGTGCTAAAACAACCCAACTGCTGGGTTAAAACAACACTGGGTTAATACAACCTAACCGCTGGGTTAAAACAACTCTTTCGTTGGGTTAAAACAACTTATTCCGTGTGCTAAAACAACCCAACCGCTGTGTTAAAACAACTGTTTCGCTGGGTTAATACAACCCAACTGCTGGGCTAAAATAACCCTACCGCTGGGCTAAAATAACCCAACCGCTGGGTTAAAACAACACTGGGTTAATACAACCTAACCGCAGGGTTAAAACAACTCTTTCGTTGGGTTAAAACAACTTATTCACTGGGCTAAAACAACCCAACCGCTGTGTTAAAACAACTGTTTCGCTGGGTTAATACAACCCAACTGCTGGGCTAAAATAACCCTACCGCTGGGCTAAAATAACCCAACCGCTGGGTTAAAACAACACTGGGTTAATACAACCTAACCGCTGGGTTAAAACAACTCTTTCGTTGGGTTAAAACAACTTATTCACTGGGCTAAAACAACCCAACCACTGGGTTAAAACAACTTATTCACTGGGCTAAATCAACCCAACCGCTGGGTTAAAACAACTGTTTTGCGGGGTTAAAACAACTTATTCACTGGGCTAAAACAACCCAACTGCTGGGTTAAAACAACTTATTCACTGGGCTAAATCAACCCAACCGCTGGGTTAAAACAATTGTTTTGCGGGGTTAAAACAACCCAATCGCTGAGTTAAAACAACCCATTCGCTGAGTTAATACAACCCAACTGCTGTGCTAAAATACAACCCAATCACTGGGTTAAAACAACTTATTCACTGGGCTAAAACAACCCAACCGCTGGGTTAAAACAACTGTTTTACGGGGTTAAAACAACCCAACCGCTGGGTTAAAACAACTGTTTTACAGGGCTAAAAACAACCCAACCGCGGGGTTAAAACAACCCAATCGCTGGGTTAAAACAACTTATTCACTGGGCTAAAACAACCCAACCGCTGGGTTAAAACAACTTATTCGCTGGGTTAAAACAACTTATTCACTGGGCTAAAACAACCCAACTGCTGGGTTAAAACAACTGTTTTACGGGGTTAAAACAACCCAATTGCTGGGTTAAAACAACTTATTCACTGGGGTAAAACAACCCAACCGCTGGGTTAAAGCAACCCATTTGCTGGGTTAAAAAAATACAATTGCTGGGTTAAAACAACACTGGGTTAAAACAACCCATTCACTGAGTTAATACAACCCAACTGCTGGGTTAAAACAATCCAGTCACTGGGTTTGTCCATTTTCAGCCCAACTTGTGTTGTTTTTAACCCAGCATTTTTTAGAGTGTAGGCTATGCAATGCACAATCATAAACAATATAACATGTTCAAAACAATACACATGTTGTCATGCTCTGTAGTCCTGCAGTGTATTGCATCTTCTACAGTTACTGTGGCATTAAAGATTATATTCTGTTCTTTGTTCTGTACCCAGATCAAGTGTTTACTCTATTAGTGTGAACATAAACCTGTTCCGCTCCTGAAAGCTCTCGAGCAGATCGATTAAATCCAGAGGCTTCAGGTGAACGGAGCGCTTCTGTTGAGTCGGTTCAGGTACGCCCTTGTGTTTGTTATCATGGTGCAGGGGAAATATCATGTTTTACCATGGTATTATTTTAAATACAGTGGAAGTATTCTTTGTTATATAAACACAGTAGCCTATAAGTATGGTAATCTGTGCCATGGTAACTCCACTGCACATTTTTACAATGCTAATTCCCACATGCATACTTATTTGATACTACAGCACATCCAAGTGATATACTCCTGTATCACACATTAAACACAACTAAAGACTTTCTATCTCTCAAAATCTTTCTGTTCAATCCTGACAATTGCATCGTGACATTAACATAACACATGTTCTTGTTTGAAACGTTTTTTATTGCGCGCTCCGTCGCTTTAACGCCGTGAACCACGTGCTCCCCCCAGTGCCGCGCTGTGATTTTCTATTGGCTCATACTTCACCCCTCCCCCCGCCCTAGCCTCGCCCCGATTGGCTCGTGTGTGGGTGTGTTCGCGGAATTCAGGCGCCCTGTTGTTTGAGCCGCTAACCTCCCGTAGCCCTCCATTGGCTTCTGAGCGTCTAGTACGCGACGCATTCCGCCGCGCCATTGGTATCCTGCACAGACACGGTCTAATGTGATTGGTCGACGCATAGCTCATCGCCAGTGAATGCGGAAGTAGTGCGCTCTACTGAGTCACCGTTGTGTCAGCTGATTCTTTCACTGTGAGTATCTTGATCATATTTCGTTTTCTGTTTGTTTAACTTGATTATTCTTATATTTGTTTGCGGTTACGCTATGGTGATTGTTGTATGAACTAAACACGCGTGGTTTAGCGAGGTTTTTATGTGGGATATGCCAGCCATGTGTTTGTATGTGGATGAATTGGCCAGCTGGGATGTTTAACAGGCAGTAAAATCCTCCACCCACACTAAACACACACTAAACACACACCAAACACACACAGACTCGGACAGACCAAAGCTGGGGACTCACATCTGAAGCATAAATTTCTAATACATGCACTTTTCCAACTAATGCACAAGCGTTGTGTAATAAAGTGATGTATTGATCTCCCTGAATACAAGACTTTACTGTAAAAAAGTAACCGGATACATTTGCATTATATTTTAATATTAGTATTGCAGAGCAGTTTTGCATGATTCACTTAAATATTGTAACACATTTCTTCTTTTAAATGTTGCTGTAAAAAAAAATGCATACTTGGTATATAATTGGCATTATTCACTTAATTCATTTAATTTAAGGTCTAACCTCAAGCTTTGTTTTATCTGTATTGTGATTATTTGTGCTATTTAAAGGGATAGTTCACCCAAAAATGAAAATGTTGTCATTTTACTCAGCCACCCTTATGTTAGGGCTGCACAATTATGACAAACAGCAAAATTGTCGATTATTCCCTTGAAATTGTAAATGCGATTTATTTATCACAATGATGTTTTGAATTGCTATACCATTGTTTGAAGCAATTGCATGCCATATGTTTCTTTAAAAATAAAAAACAAGCTGAAAACACTCTTCCCGAACATTAGTATTGCTTTTCTATAGCATTAAGCATTGAATGTCAACTATAAATTGGTTTGGTTTCTTCTTTAAAGGTGCCCTAGAACTCTTTTTCACAAGATGTAATATAAGTCTAAGGTGTCCCTTGAATGTATGTGAAGTTTGAGCTCAAAATACCCCATAGATTTTTTATTATTGAATTTTTTAACTGCCTATTATGGGGCATAATTAAAAATGCGCCGATTCAGCATGCGTCCCCTTTAAATGCTCGCACTTCCTGCCCCCAAGCTCGCAACTCTATAATACATTGCATAAACAAAGTTCACACAGCTAATATAACCCTCAAAATGGATCTTTACAAAGTGTTCGTCATGCAGCATATATGATCATGTTAGTACAGTATTTATTTGGATGTTTACATTTGATTCTGAATGATTTTGATAGTGCTCCGTGGCTAAAGCTAACATTACACACTGTTGGAGAGATTTATAAAGAATTTGTTTATGAATTATACAGACTGCAAGTGTTTAAAAATGAAAATAGCGACGGCTCTTGTCACCGTGAATACAGTAAGAAATGATGGTAACTTTAACCACATTTAACAGTACATTAGCAACATGCTAACGAAACATTTAGAAAGACAATTTACAAATATCACTAAAAATATCATGGATCATGTCAGTTATTATCGCTCCATCTGCCATTTTTCGCTGTTGTTCTTGCTTGCTTACCTAGTCTGATGATTCAGCTGTGCACAGATCCAGACGTTAATACTGGCTGCCCTTGTCTAATGCCTTGAACATGAGCTGGCATATGCAAAATTTGGGGGCGTACATATTAATGATCCCGACTGTTACGTAACAGTCAGTGTTATGTTGAGATTCGCCTCTTCTTCAGAGGTCTCTTGCACAAATCAAATTGACATAAGGAGGAAACAATGGAGTTTGAGACTCACTGTATGTCATTTCCATGAACAGAACTCTTGTTATTCAACTATGCCGAGGTAAATTCAATTTAACTTCCATAGGAATGAAAAAACGCTCTGTTTCAGGGGACACATGCAGTCAAACTGCAACAGAAGTCGTTACCTATTTGCCACTTCTATTTGTAAGCTTCTCTGACAACGTACATGACAAGCTGCTTCTTCAGCTTTTGCCTTAATGTCAACATGACTGTGGACACTGCCTACTAGTGGTCTGCATGCACGTCAACGCGGACAACGATGCAGAAGTATAAATGAAAACAGACCCTAGTGCCATTTTCGTGATTGCATTCGCACCGTCAGTAGGAACTCTGGAGTGACGTAAACTGCGCTTGTTGTTGTGACTTTCATTTTGACAGTGCTGAGAACAGCTCAGCCAGAGCATTACATTCTCCATCTTCATTAGTTTATGATCTGTTTAACAGTCCTGTGTTATACGTTATTAGATATACTGTCTACTCTCTTTGTACAACAGTGCTATGAAAAAGTATTAACTTCTGTCGCGTGGTTGATGCTCAATGTTGCTAGCTGACCAGAAATACAGTGGCATGTGAAAGTTTGGGAACCCCTTGCTGAATCTGTGATAATATGAATAATTTTATCAAAATAAGAGGGATCATACAAAATGCATGTTATTTTTTAATTAGTACTGTGCTGAGTAAGATATTTTACAAAAAAATATGTTTATATATAGTCCACAAGACAACAAAAATAGCTGAATTTATTAAAATGATCCCGTTCAAAAGTATGTGAACCCTTGATTCTCAATACTGTGTGTGGTTACCTGATGATCCACGACTGTTTGTGTGTTTTGTGATGGTTGTTCATGAGTCTCTTGTTTGTTCTGAGCAGTTAAACTGAGCTCTGTCCTTCAGAAAAATCCTCCAGCTCCTGCAGATTCTTTGGTTATCCACCATCTTTAGCATATTTGAACCCTTTCCAGCAGTGACTGAATGATTTTGAGATTCATCTTTTCACGCTGAGGACAACTGAGGGACTCAAACTCAACTATTAGAAAAGGTTCAAACATTCACTGATGCTCCAGAAGGAAACACGATGCATTAAGAGTCGGGGGGTGAAAACATTTGGAATTTGAAGATCAAGGTAAATTATACTTAATTTGTCTTCTGGCAAACATGTAAGTGTCTTATATTGCTTCTGAAGGGCAGTACTAAATGGAAAAAAAAATTATATATATATATAATATAATTTATTTTTTTTTAACAAAATAAGAAAAAATTGGACATCTTTGTCCTGTTCAAATGTTTTCACCCCCCGACTCTTAATGCATCGTGTTTCCTTCTGGAGCATCAGTGAATGTTTGAACCTTTTCTAATAGTTGTGTTTGAGTCCCTCAGTTGTCCTCAGCGTGAAAAGACGAATCTCAAAATCATTCAGTCACTGCTGGAAAGGGTTCAAATATGCAAAAGATGCTGGAAATCGAATCTGGTGAACACGGAGGATTTTTCTGAAGAACAGAGCTCAGTTTAACTGCTCAGGACAAACAAGAGACTCATGAACAACCATCACAAAACACAAAAACAGTCGTGGATCATCAGGTAACCACACACTGTATTGAGAATCAATGCTTCACAAACTTTTGAATGGGGTTATTTTAATAAATTCAGCTATTTTTGTTGTCTTGTGGACTATATATAAACATATTTTTTGTAAAATATCTTACTCAGGACAGTACTAAATAAAAAATAACATACATTTTGTATAATTCCTCACATTTTCACAGATTCTGCAAGGGGTTCCCAAACTTTCGCATGCCACTGTACGTAATCATGTTTCACTTGGTCTGCTGAAAGTCTCGCTGGATTTTCTTTTTAGTATAATGTTGAGAGGTCCATCTGTCACTGTTTTCCATGTTTGTAGAGTCAGTTTGTGGAGTAAATATAGGCGGCTTTTTAAAAATGGCGGGGGCTGGTGTGTCGTGTTCGTTCGACCAATCAGTGTACACTTACATCACTAGTAGTTCCTTTTGTGCTGGAATGTGAAAAATTTCACTGCGTTCCAAAGTTCAAGTTTGGTGAACTCTGAACAGTGACTTCGCATCACATGAAAATGTGTGACCAGTAGAAGATTGATACATCACAGCAGCCTCTTGGCTGAATTAAAAGAAAGATATTTTGCAGTAAAGTCTGGAAGATTGTATTTTTTTATATATATTTTGAGTGTTTTATTTTAGAATGTTGAATTCATGTTTAAAAAAATGTATATTTTTGATATATTTTTACTAGTTATATATTTTTAAACGCCACAAAAAACCGCTGGACGAAGGATGCTGTGATCTTAGCTGTGTTTGTTGTGTGTCGTGGGTTTCATGATAACGGAGATGGAATGTAAATGCATTATCTACACGACTGAAAGAGCAAAAAGTGGGGCTAAGAGACTAAATCTCATACAACTTTCAAAATTACATTTCATCGAGGCTGAGAAAAGAACCCTGCAGACATCAGGTAAATGCCGTTATCACGGTTAAAGCATTTACAAGGCTTTTTAAAAATTCCGGGTGCTGGTGTTTGACATACGTTTGACCAATCATCGTACACTTACATCACTGATAGTTCCTATAGTGCTGGTTTAGACTCTACTCTGAAGTAGGAGCTAATTTAGTTCCCTCAAAAGGAGTTCCTAGAACTAAAATCATTCCTAGTTTCTGTGGTGCGAACACGGCAAAATCCGGGTACTTCAGCCAATAGTTCTAGGAACTATGTAAAGGTTCCTCTGGTGCGAAAGCCCCTATAATCATTTTTGGGTGAACTATCCCTTTAAGAGCGTGAATTTGCTTGCTTGACATCACAAAAGTCTTGTATGTAAAGTTTAATCACTTTCTGGATAAAATGCTTGCTGTGACTTTATCAGATTGTTTGTATTTGGATGTATTTGTCCATGTTCAACTAAACATGAAACACGTGGTTTTGTGGCCTGCAGATAATAGAATGATGTTTGCAAAAGCATTTTCATGTTCTGGTTCTATTAGTTTATAATGTGAGGATTCTAGCAGTGAGCACCAGTGATTGGCACCTATTCAAACCCACCGAATCCCGTTCACATTCCCAGGGCTCAGTGTTCCGTCTCACTGCTTTAGGTGAAATGTCTAATTGATGGCTTCTGCTCGTGTTACAGGTCAGACTGCTCTTTAAATAGCCACATGACTAGTCGTGCACCGCTCCGAATCCAGGTCCTGTAGCCTCTGACAGTGTGTTTATGATCTCGATAATAATAGTTCTCCTATAAGAAAGCTTGTTGCCGTGGCTTATCTAAGTGGCCGAGTGGCAGGGAAACTGTTAAGCTGGTTGAAAAGTCTTGAAAATGCTGATTGTGGTGATTCTGTTTAAATCCCACAAATAGACATGAAACACACAAAACCATGTGTTTGTGAGGCTGTTGTTGTATACATCAAACATCGCTGTCTCTTTATTGGAAGTGATTTTAACTTATTATTATTGTATGTTTGTTTGTTTGTTTGAACAATCCCATAACCCTATTTGTAATTAATGTCACATGTTTGTACACAAACGTGAGCATATGCTTGAGTGTTTTATTGCTCTTTTATCAGATAATTTAAATGGGTTTTACCTCTTGCACTTTGACATGTGTTTGTGTATAACTCCCTCATATCTCTAGAATGATAAAGTGAACTGGATAATGATGATTGATGAAACTCTTTCAGTTTTGTGTGTATTGATGTAAGCTAGGGGTTTAGATGATTAAATGTTTACATCATCATCTGTTGTTTTTTAGGTGAAAAATTTCAGGAGAAAATAGAAGTGAAACTTTCTTTTCTTGGTATAGAGAAGTGATACTGAGGTCACAAATAAAAGACTTTAAATTGAATTCTGCCTAGAGACACACACACAAAAAGGGAAATTTATGGCTATTTAAAATTCTTGAGTGAATCCAGATTTGTTTTTATGTAAGCGGTGTTGAGGGTGGTTGTCAGGGTGTTGCTATAGTGTTCTGGGTGGTTGCTAGGTTGTTTTAGATGGTTGTCAAGAGCCCTCCCTAAGTCTTTATTACCTTGATTGTTCGAAAAAGACTCAAATCTGTTTAATTATTATTATTATTATGATTATTATTATTATTATTTTAATTGCTGACGAAACATAAAATCAGATTGTCACAAGCCTGTGACAGCTGCCTTTGGTAGGTGGTTTGTAATCTGGTTAAACATCAGGCCTGGCCACATATGCAGTTTGAACCGTCTGTCTTAGGATATGTTTACATGACTACGATGTACTAAAAAATTTTTCACATACAGACGACAACGTTGTCAAGACGATCCCTGTTCCCCATTGGAAAACAAATAAAAACACTGTATTCTGCTGCCAGGCCAGTAGATGGCGATGTCACTTTGTAAAGAAACACCTATAGTCTTTGGACACGTAATACACAACGTTACCATTTTCACAAATCTGCGTTTTTGTAGTTTACATGAAGACTTTATCAATTTGAGCGATTCTGATTATTGATTCTGATTTTTATCGATTCAGTTTCAATTCCGATATGGTAAAAAAGTCAAGCATAGATATATCAAACATATTTATTCTGTCTTTTTGCAAAACATTCTGTTGCAGCTGAATACCATGAACAAAAATCAGCCTAAAGAACAACAAATTAGCAATAGCATAACTGTGTAGTTTTCTTTCTATAAATAAAATTTCTTTATTAAAGGGACGGTTAATAACCCAAAAATGAAAATTATCCCATAATTCACCCTCAAGCCATCCTAGGTGTAGGTGACTTTCTTCTTTCAGTCAAACACAGTCAGTTATATTTAAAAATATTCTGGCTCTTCCAAACTTTATAATGGGAGTGAATACGGGTGAGATTTTGAAGCCCAAAAAAGCACATCCATCCATCATAAAAGTAATCCAAACAACTCCAGGGTGTTAATAAAGGCCTTCTGAAGCGAAGCCAAGTGTTTTTGTAAGAAAAAATATCCATATTTATAACTTTATAATGAATGTGGCATGAAAAACAGAAGATGACTGTCTGAATATTTTAATAATTTATTGCTAAACTTGTGTTTTGCGTTTCTACAGCTGCAGAGGTGAAGTTGATGATGCTGACTCGTCATCTACGCAGTAGTGGATGTGCCTATATTCACGTTTCATACGGATTACATAACCTAAGAATATTTGTTTTTAGATTTTGAATTGCTTTATTTAAACGTAGACATTTCAAGCTTTCCATAGATATATTTCTCATGTCTGTGAGCAAGTATACGCAGAGTTTCGGTTCATTTTTGTGACACGCTCAAGTTCACTTGAGACCGAGACGGCAGAAAGTGTATCCGGTTTGTTTTCATTATTTTATGAAAGCACGTTTTATTGTTATTGTGAGTTTACAGAAATAAAAACAAACCATTTACAGTTAACCAGTTTCAAATGTTTGATTATTCTTATGACCAAAAATTTAGTATTTTAAGTTAAATGCAAGTGATCGCGCCGGCGTCTCCATGTCATGCAATAAGCGTACATTTATCTTGGTTAACGTTAGCGATTGGACTTGTAAAGTTGCTACTAACATGTTTCAAGTGATAAGCCATATTTGAGGTCGATGAATGATGAAAGATGTTTGGATTTCCCGCCATTAACGATCTGTCAATCACAGACTGCGTGATTTCGGCAAAAGTTTGTGTTTTCAGGCACACAAAACGCAGTTGTCGTGTAAAATGAACGGCCAAAGCGCATACATTTTCCTTTTTTTAGTTAAAAATTGTGTCGAGTAAACGGCCCTTAAAAATCACTCAGTTTCACTACAATTTCAACTTCTGCCAAGAGAAAACCCACTGTCCAATTGCTTAGAAAAAATACTAGCAAATCTCTCCTCATCAAACTGTTAGAACTGAGGAATCATTAATGTCAGTAACGGGACAATCTCAGTGCTTGAGTTTAATACAAAAGAGTTTTTAATGTATTCTCATTGGCCCTGCTGTGCTTTTTAATTCCCTCTCATAAGTTTGCATTCATAAGATCTGCAGTTTTCATCCGAAGGAAAATATATTAGATCAGATTGTCATCTATGCTAAACACAGGCTCACGAAATTCAATTTTCCCCAACAGGCGATTTCAGTGTATCGAATTAGCTCAGTTGATGACGACAGCGGTTGTATCTGTGTTTTGAATTGAGATCAAACTTGATAAGGTCTTTAGAAGTCAGCGAGGTTGTGGACTGGTCAACCTGTCCGTGAAGTGAGTTTGAGTTCAAATTCTGACCCCACCCACCCCCTTTAGTTTTGGCCGAAACAGATTCTAGATTGTATCTACTGTTTTCATTAACACAAACGGGGCTCATGTCTGTTCTGTTATGTTTGGATCACTGCTGTGTGGAAGCTGGTGTAGTTTTCTCCATTTCGCAGGCCTGACCGCTGGATAAATGCATCAGCTGGAATAAAACAGCTTTGTTTTGTTGCCAAATGTTCTCGGTGATTGAGATGAAGCACAGGCTGTTCAGGCAAATATTTTTTGCTTTGGCTGTTCTTGATTTTGTTCTGAACTCCTCCATCATGCATCAATGTTATAGATTCATCCTGAACCTTTTACAGTAGTCTAGTGTAGTAGTAAGTTATTTAACAGAATTATATTGAGGACGCACCATCTGTTGGGACAACTTAAAAATAAATGTTTCTTTTCTCAGTGATGCCATAGAAAGAACCATTTTTGGTTCCCCAAAGAACCTTTAAGCAAAGTCCATTTCAGGCACGTCATTTCACTTGACGGCCATCTTTGAAATGCCTCTCTGGCAGCTATTTCAGTCATGCAAGTGCAGCTCCTATCTCTTTGATTAGGAAAATTCAATAAGTTAAAAATTCAACAAGCTTAGATTAAATTTCATATTTCAAATCACCAATGAAATCTGACAACAACTATCATAAATTTTGTTTCTAAACACAAACATCTTGACATTTTTTTTCAGGCTGGAATAGCCAACACAAAACAAAGAGTCACTAAAATGCTGGGCTGAAAATGGACAAACCCAGCAACTGGGCTGTTTTAACCCAGCAAATCCCAGCGATTGGGTTGTTTTAACCCAGTGACTGGACTGTTTTAACCCAGCAAATCCCAGCGAATGGGTTGTTTTATCCCAGTGACTGGGCTGTTTTAACCCAGCAAATCCCAGCGACTGGGTTGTTTTAACCCAGCAATTGGATTGTTTTAACCCATCAATTGGGTTGTTTTAACCTAGCAAATCCCAGCGAATGGGTTGTTTTATCCTAGCTATTGGGTTGTTTTAACCCAGCTACTTCGCTGTTTTTTACCCAGTGACTGGGCTGTTTTAACCCAGCAAATCCCAGCGACTGGGTTGTTTTAACCCAGCAATTGGATTGTTTTAACCCAGCAATTGGGTTGTTTTAACCCAGCGACTTGGCTGTTTTTTACCCAGTGACTGGGCTGTTTTAACCTAGCGATTGGGTTGTTTTAACCCAGCGACTTGGCTGTTTTTAACCCAGTGACTGGGCTGTTTTAACCCAGCAAATCCCAGCGAATGGGTTGTTTTATCCTAGCGATTGGGTTGTTTTAACCCAGCGACTTGGCTGTTTTTAACCCAGTGACTGGGCTGTTTTAACCCAGCAAATCCCAGCGAATGGGTTGTTTTATCCTAGCGATTGGGTTATTTTAACCCAGCGACTTGGCTGTTTTTAACCCAGTGACTGGGCTGTTTTAACCCAGCAAATCCCAGCGAATGGGTTGTTTTATCCTAGCGATTGGGTTGTTTTAACCCAGCGACTTGGCTGTTTTTAACCCAGTGACTGGGCTGTTTTAACCCAGCAAATCCCAGCGAATGGGTTGTTTTATCCTAGCGATTGGGTTGTTTTAACCCAGCGACTTGGCTGTTTTTAACCCAGTGACTGGGCTGTTTTAACCCAGCAAATCCCAGCGAATGGGTTGTTTTATCCTAGCGATTGGGTTGTTTTAACCCAGCGACTTGGCTGTTTTTAACCCAGTGACTGGGCTGTTTTAACCCAGCAAATCCCAGCGAATGGGTTGTTTTATCCTAGCGATTGGGTTGTTTTAACCCAGCGACTTGGCTGTTTTAACCCAGCAAATCCCAGCGAATGGGTTGTTTCATCCTAGCGATTGGGTTGTTTTAACCCAGCGACTTGGCTGTTTTTAACCCAGTGACTGGGCTGTTTTAACCCAGCAAATCCCAGCGAATGGGTTGTTTTATCCTAGCGATTGGGTTGTTTTAACCCAGCGACTTGGCTGTTTTAACCCAGCAAATCCCAGCGAATGGGTTGTTTTATCCTAGCGATTGGGTTGTTTTAACCCAGCGACTTGGCTGTTTTAACCCAGCAAATCCCAGCGAATGGGTTGTTTTATCCTAGCGATTGGGTTGTTTTAACCCAGCGACTTGGCTGTTTTTAACCCAGTGACTGGGCTGTTTTAACCCAGCAAATCCCAGCGAATGGGTTGTTTTATCCTAGCGATTGGGTTGTTTTAACCCAGCGACTTGGCTGTTTTTAACCCAGTGACTGGGCTATTTTAACCCAGCAAATCCCAGCGAATGGGTTGTTTTATCCTAGCGATTGGGTTGTTTTAACCCAGCGACTTGGCTGTTTTTAACCCAGCGACTTGGCTGTTTTAACCCAGCAAATCCCAGCGAATGGGTTGTTTTATCCTAGCGATTGGGTTGTTTTAACCCAGCGACTTGGCTATTTTTAACCCAGTGACTGGGCTGTTTTAACCCAGCAAATCCCAGCGAATGGGTTGTTTTATCCTAGCGATTGGGTTGTTTTAACCCAGCAACTTGGCTGTTTTTAACCCAGCGACTGGGCTGTTTTAACCCAGTGACTGGGCTGTTTTAACCCAGCAAATCCCAGCGAATGGGTTGTTTTATCCTAGCGATTGGGTTGTTTTAACCCAGCGACTTGGCTGTTTTTAACCCAGCGACTGGGCTGTTTTAACCCAGCAAATCCCAGCGAATGGGTTGTTTTATCCTAGCGATTGGGTTGTTTTAACCCAGCGACTTGGCTGTTTTAACCCAGCAAATCCCAGCGATTGGGTTGTTTTAACCCAGTGACTTGGCTGTTTTTAACCCAGCGACTTGGCTGTTTTTAACCCAGCGACTGGGCTGTTTTTAACCCAGTGACTGGGCTGTTTTAACCCAGCAAATCCCAGCGAATGGGTTGTTTTAACCCAGCGACTTGGCTGTTTTTAACCCAGCGACTTGGCTGTTTTTAACCCAGCGACTTGGCTGTTTTTAACCCAGCGACTTGGCTGTTTTTAACCCAGCGACTTGGCTGTTTTTAACCCAGCGACTTGGCTGTTTTTAACCCAGCGACTTGGCTGTTTTTAACCCAGCGACTGGGCTGTTTTAACCCAGTGACTGGGCTGTTTTAACCCAGCAAATCCCAGCGAATGGGTTGTTTTATCCTAGCGATTGGGTTGTTTTAACCCAGCGACTTGGCTGTTTTAACCCAGCAAATCCCAGCGAATGGGTTGTTTTATCCTAGCGATTGGGTTGTTTTAACCCAGCGACTTGGCTGTTTTTAACCCAGTGACTGGGCTGTTTTAACCCAGCAAATCCCAGCGAATGGGTTGTTTTATCCTAGCGAATGGGTTGTTTTATCCTAGCGATTGGGTTGTTTTAACCCAGCGACTTGGCTGTTTTTAACCCAGCGACTTGGCTGTTTTTAACCCAGCGACTTGGCTGTTTTTAACCCAGCGACTTGGCTGTTTTAACCCAGCAAATCCCAGCGAATGGGTTGTTTTATCCTAGCGATTGGGTTGTTTTAACCCAGCGACTTGGCTATTTTTAACCCAGTGACTGGGCTGTTTTAACCCAACAAATCCCAGCGAATGGCTTGTTTTATCCTAGCGATTGGGTTGTTTTAACCCAGCGACTGGGCTGTTTTAACCCAGTGACTGGGCTGTTTTAACCCAGCAAATCCCAGCGAATGGGTTGTTTTATCCTAGTGATTGGATTGTTTTAACCCAGCGACTTGGCTGTTTTTAACCCAGCGACTGGGCTGTTTTTAACCCAGCGACTGGGCTGTTTTAACCCAGCAAATCCCAGCGAATGGGTTGTTTTATCCTAGCGATTGGGTTGTTTTAACCCAGCGACTTGGCTATTTTTAACCCAGTGACTGGGCTGTTTTAACCCAGCAAATCCCAGCGAATGGCTTGTTTTATCCTAGCGATTGGGTTGTTTTAACCCAGCGACTGGGCTGTTTTAACCCAGTGACTGGGCTGTTTTAACCCAGCAAATCCCAGCGAATGGCTTGTTTTATCCTAGCGATTGGGTTGTTTTAACCCAGCGACTGGGCTGTTTTAACCCAGTGACTGGGCTGTTTTAACCCAGCAAATCCCAGCGAATGGCTTGTTTTATCCTAGCGATTGGGTTGTTTTAACCCAGCGACTGGGCTGTTTTAACCCAGTGACTGGGCTGTTTTAACCCAGCAAATCCCAGCGAATGGGTTGTTTTATCCTAGCGATTGGGTTGTTTTAACCCAGCGACTGGGCTGTTTTAACCCAGTGACTGGGCTGTTTTAACCCAGCAAATCCCAGCGAATGGGTTGTTTTATCCTAGTGATTGGATTGTTTTAACCCAGCGACTTGGCTGTTTTTAACCCAGTGACTGGGCTGTTTTAACCCAGCAAATCCCAGCGATTGGATTGTTTTATCCCAGCAAATGGGTTTGATTAATTATTATTCATTAAATGTATTAATAAATGTTCATTTCTAGCATATTTTGTGTTTATTTTAAGCAAGCAATAAAGTAATTTTTAAACAATAGTTGAGTTAAATAAAAACTACCCAGCATGTTGGGCAAACATTTAACCCAACTGCTGGGTTTGTCCATTTTTTTTTAACACAACTTGTGCTATTTTAACCCAGCGAATAGGTTTTTTTTTTACTCAGCAGTAGGGTTAAATGTTTGCCCAACATGCTGGGTAGTTTTTATTTAACTCAACTATTGTTTAAAAATTACTTTATTGCTTGCTTAAAATGAACCCAAAATATGCTAGAAATGAACAATTAATGTTGAATAATAATAAACAATAAAGATTTATTATCTTAATAATGTTTGCAGTTTGATTATTACTGTTTCCTCTAGTAATTATATGTCTGATTTTTAATTTCCAACTTATTATTGGTTCATTTAAACCAGACATAGAGTCATTTGTAAACAATAGTTGAGTTAAATAAAACTGTCCAGCATGTTGTGCAAACATGCCGCTGGGTTTGTCTATTTTTCCACCCAACTTGGGTTGTTTTTAACCCAGCATTTTTTAGTGTTCTTTAATTGGCATTGATGGTTCCAGAACTTTTAGCATCCATGGAATCTTTCCTGCACAAAAGAATAAATTGTTCTTCACTAAACAAAGAAATTGTTCTTTTAAGAACTATTGACTTAAAGCAAAGACTTTAGATATACAAAGATGGCAGTTACATTCAGCTTTTTTATTATCTTGCTCACTGTGGCACTATATTCAGTAAAGTTGCTCTGGAACATTTATTATTAGTGTTATTCAAATATATTAATTGCAAATATTTGCCTTAGTTTGGCTAGTATAATAACAAATTAGAGCTAATTATTGGATTTTGGAAACGGCATGTTGTCTTTATAGTATATTGCATTGCATATTTATCTCACACAAAATAAATGGGTCTATATACATTAAAACATAATAGCTACCCTCATATTTTGAGTGATTAGGGGCATCATCACAATTGAGGGTTCTTGGCATTAAAAAGTCTCAGGTATTCCAATGCATTTGTCTATCATCTATCACTTGAGTTGTTGGATGAATTCTGAAATGCATCAAGAGATAGTTCGGTTCATAATTTATTTGCTGTGTGTTTAGAGGTGTGTGTTGAGCTCTGTGAAGTCAGATAAGGACTGGCGTGTTTGGACCCGTGTTGCGCCACAGGGCGTGGCTGTGGGAATGCGGATCTTTCCATTTACTCGAAGGCTTTGCTGTTCTGGAAGTGTGTGGTGCCAACTCCGGTTCAGATGTTTGAGCGTACAGATTTGTGATGGGAGGTTTCGATTTAATTGCTTAAAATCAAATGTAAAAGAATCAGTCTTTAAACAAACACTGCGTTAGTGGAAAAGCCTATGAAACGCTGGCACAAAATAATTTTCCAAGTGCCGCGGAACTGGTACTCACACTCAGGGAATTTTAGGGAATTTGTGTTTGATATAAACGGAGAACTTTCACTTTCCTTTCAGTTCCTCCATCAAATGTCACAGGTGAGATGCCCGTCATAAAGCGTTCGGTCGCTGACTGCGGCGTATGTTACTGCCATAAAAGGCGTTTTGTGCCGTGTTTAAAGGAGGTGTGTCTGGAGGCTTTGGAATGTATGGGGAAGTTTGTGTGTAACACTGATAAAAAGTGCAATAAATGCTGAAATAGACATTTATGCCCATTATCACTGATTCATAAATATAAGTTTAGGAGGTGCAAGATTCTTTGTATTTTGTCAACTTTCTGCATGTTAGTCTGTTTGTATAAACTTACAGGGTAAATATAGATTTTGTCTAGGCATGAAATAATATTGTAGTTTTTAATTATTTATTTGTTTTTTATTTGACAATTTGGATAATATAGAACTTTTTTTCCATACTGAAAAAGTGTACATGCCAAAATTAATACATTTTAAAGAATCATAATCTGTTAAAAGGGTTGCTTCAGTGCCAATATAATGTGATTTTCATTCTGCAGTTTTTTTTCTATCATTATAAAGTAATAATAGCACTTTAATAATCCATCCATGAGTAATTTATATTTTATAGATATATTTTATATTATATTTTATTTATATTTTATATATACATAAACACATATACATACATAACACATTTATATATATATATATATATATATATATATATATATATATATATATATATATATATATATATATATATATATTTTTTTTTTCGAATTAAATGAATGGGCAAATCTGATGTGGTACTAAAATGTCGCCTAATAGAAACACTAAATCCATTAAACCGAGCTAAACTAAGTAACTCAACTAAATGACTTCCTCTTCCAGTTGTAGCCAGCTCATTCCAGTGCACTGTAAACGGCCGGACGGGACAGTCTCAGAAGGGGTCCGGAGACTCTATTGTGATCGTGAAATGGGGGGCGTTACATGCAAACAAAACACAGCGCGCGCTTCTGGACGCGTGTGTTCTCGTATATGCGCGTCCAGCAGAAGAACACACTGCGATCTGGACGCGCGTGACTTCAAAGTTTGTTTAGGACGCATAGCGATGTAAAATTGCCTGCTATGCGTGTGCTGAGATAGGCAAAAGAACAGCGCTGTCACGTACTACACGCCCGAATGCCCGCCCACTTCGCGCGCTTTGTATGTGTGTGCGCGCGCACATGTGGATAGGCGTGATCGTGGCATGAAATGTACAGGAGTTTGTGTCCACAGAGACGCGCTCAGGTAAGAGCTCAACTTATTTTCTCGTGTCTCGAGCTTTTCATTCACTGACACACTGTTGCGTTCGAGCGGAATGTCGCGCTTGTTACAAGTGTAGCGGTTTCTGGAGTTTAGAACGTTCAACAACTGCTACAGTGTTTCGGTGCTGAATGATACAATGTCGCTTCAGTTTCTGTTCAGTTGAACAGTTTCTCTTCTATTTTGGAATGCAACAAGATGAAGGGAGTGTGAGAGGTATCTGACGTGTCTTATAAGAAAGTTTGTGCTGAGTGAGTGTGTGTGTGTCTGTGTGTGTTTGTGTGTGTTTGCTGGAGTCCAGATCAGAGGGTGTGTTTAAATGAATCTGCATAATTGTGGGTAAAGGCTGCCCTCTTGCATGAGCTGTCATATTTAAAACTATTAGTTCAGCAAGGATTTTTTGGCTTTTTTTGGTTTTTAATGTACAAAAATAGCTGTAAATTATAGCTATAAATGCTGCTCCATGACAGTTATATATTCATCAACTCAAGATTCAAATAGCTTTATTGGCTCGGTAAAAAAAGGCTTTAAATTGCCAACGCATTGGTAACATTAATTTGACACATTTACACACACACACAATTAAAAAAATAAATAAAAAAATAACTTTTACTGTGATTTGATGGTCTGAAACGGTGTATACGTATGAATTTCTTTACAGAACTTCCATGTTAATTATTATTATTTATTTTTAGTGGGCTTTTTGGAAGGAAACAGATCCGTGTGTTCCCATGAGCTCTGGGCACCTGTGGAGTTTTTTTCACTTTCCTTTTCCTGTAAATCAAAGACCATCCTATTAGTCAGCTTGTAGCCGGAGATCAAGGTTGTGTCAGCGGGTGAGAACGGCACGGGTGAGCGACTCAACACCGCATGAGTTGCCATGGGTGTGTACACACATGCGCACACACACACACACACACACACACACACGGTGGCAGCCGCTGCTTTACACTGGATGGTAACAGAACGCAGCGTCTGCTGCGCTGATAACCTGTGCATGTGTTTGTTTTCCTAAATCTGCATGTTCATGCCTGTTTGCTCAACTATGTCTTGGACTCAACATTTTTTCTATCGAATTTTGCAAGTATTTGGACTCTGAGCAGGAAAAACGGCGAATGCTGAACATTCCTGAGAAAGGGTTGAGAAAGACTTTCGATCTGAGCAGAACTGAACACTGATATTATTTATTGTACAACACTGATCTGTGACCTTGCTGCTTGGATGAGCAATAACCAAGAAATAAGATACATGAATATAATACTAGAGATGTGCAAAACTATGTATTGGCAAGCTCAACTTTTTGACTGACTGGACTGGTCTTAAATGTCAATGTTATGCTACATGTTATAAATACACTACCAGTCAAAAGTGGAATAATTTAAGATTAATGTTTTTGAATCATCATATTAGAATGATTTGTGAAGGATCAGGAGTAATGGTGCTGAAAATTCAGCTTTGTTCACAGGACCGAATTACAGTGTTAATGGTTCTGTCATGACCTTTTGAAGAAATTTAAGATGATCTGGATAACCTCACTGATGCTCTTGTGTTCAGTGGGTTAGGTAACAAACACTACATTTCGTTGCAGTCTATTTTTGATCCCTGACTTCTGATCTTCTTTCTTTCAGACCGTGTGTCTCGTGAGCTGTCGCTGTGAGGTGCGAGACCCGTCGTGGTGAGGAGAGCTGGCGGAAAGCAGTCAAGACTAAATAAAAGCACACCTGCTGAGATAATGGTGAGTGACACGAGTCCGTCGTGAAGTCTGCAGAGTATGAAAGCTTGTTTCCGCCATTAAATAAAAAAGAAAAAAGATAATTGTGACTTTTATTCTTGCAAGTTTATTTCTCACAATTTAGAATTTTTTCTCAGAATTGCATTATATAAAGTCAGAATTGCGAGTTATAAAGTCTTACGTGATATAAAGTCAGAATTGCAAGTTATAAGCACAATTCTGAGGAAAAAAGTCAGAATTGTGAGATAAAAAGTCACAATTACCTTTTTTTTTAATTTTTTATTTAGTGACGGAAACCAGCATCCACAGCGGAGTGTTTGCAGTAACTTTTTGTCTGATTTGGGTTAGAAATATGAAATTTTGGCACTGTTTATGCAAGATTCAGGCAGCTGTTGCAAATTTCCAAGGGTCACCTGAGGATAAACCTACGGTTTATTTGGTTAGATATATTTTGTGTGCTTCAAATCCAATAATCCATCCCGAGTGTAGCACATGCTTTGGGCGCTGTGGTCTGTGCAGACCAAGGCAGATGGTAACGGTGCTCTTTGGCTTGATGCACACTACAGAAATGCCCTCCGGCTAAAGTGCAAGCCAAAACATCTTCTGTCACCTTTACGAAACAACCCTTCTTTTATTGGCAGATTCACGGAGTGAAGACTGATTTAGTGATTTTCCTGTCTTTAAATTGCATGTTGTACTCTGTGTTTATCCTGACCCCACGTTATTAACCGCCATGATGGCTTGCATTCCTTTCTCTTGCTGTTTTTCACTTCCCGCTCTTCTAGAGTGGACTTTCCTCATAAACTCCCATGCAGGAGTGAGCAGATGTTGGGAAGGTCTTTGATGTTTGCGTGTAAGAAATGTCAGGGAATGTTGATTCCTCAGCACATGCCTGCTCTAAACGCTGACGGATGCTGCTGGTTGACTTTGGTTGTCGTATTTGGAGTTTTATTAGATACCCTTTTGCTGCTTTTCAGTTTGAGGTTAATCATCTGAATCCATGAGCAAGGGTTATTTGAGTCTTTTAGGGCTGCATTTTACAAATGTTTAGACCTTAATGTATTATCATCTCAAACTAAACGGTGTCAGCATTAGAGCAATCTAGACCGTGTTTGGCTGTAGTTTTACTATGTTTTGACATAATCAGAGTTTCTATTCAGCCTTTCATAAATTAAGGCTTTAAATGGGAGCATAAATTCATAGAATTAAATGTTGCATGCACTACAAATACATAATATCTAAACATCCTTGTAACGAAACATAAAAAAAAACAAAAAAAAACAAACCGAGACCTTCTCTTACTTCCTAGGTTGTCTATGAAAGCCTGTAGACTGATTTTATGTGAAGGGATCGGGATGTTTTTGCCAGGAAAATTAATGGATGTGTCATTTACACACTCTCCCGAGAGCGTCTCTTCTGTATAATGACGCATGAAACGAATTCTTATACGATGTTCAGGTTAAAATACTAAAAGAGCCTTTCTGTACTGTAATGTCAATGTGTCATGCAAAGAAAAAGGTTTCATTCACACTACATTAATTCAAAAGTCTCACACATCCAGATTACAACGTATTTTTACTTCTAAGCAAAGAACAAAAAAAGAAAATGGACTGCAGTTCACTTAATGCCCACTGGTGTCACTAATGACAAGGGTTTCTGAATTGTAAATATAGCCTCTTTAAACACTATGTATATCTTTTGGAAGTTATATTTCCAAACTTTGAAGTGTTGCTAAAACAGCTCTTTGAGTTTCTTCCTTGGCATTTACATTTAGAGAACACATTGACGTATTGTGGTCAATTCAATTTATTCCTTAAATTTTCTTTAAAGGTGCCCAACAATGCTTTTTCACAAGATGTAATATAAGTCTAAGGTGTCTCCAGAATGTGTCTGTGAAGTTTCAGCTCAAAATATCCCATAGATTTTTTTTTAATTAATTTTTTTAACTGCCTATTTTGGGGCACCATTAACTATACACTGATTTTGGCAGCGCGCCGCCCCTTTAATTCGCCTGCTCCCTGCCACATGAGCTCTCGACTATATTACAGTGCATTTACAAAGTTCACACAGCTAATATAACCCTCAAATGGATCTTTACAAGATGTTCGTCATGCATACTGTATGCATGCTTCGAATTATGTGAGTAAAGTATTTATTTAGATGTTTACGTTTGATTCTGTATGAGTTTGAGGCTATGCTCTGTGGCTAACGGCTAATGTTACACTGTTGGAGAGATTTATAAAGAATGAAGTTGTGTTTATGAATTATACAGACTGCAAGTGTTTAAAAATGAAAATAGCGACGACTCTTGTCTCTGTGAATACAGTAAAAAACGATGGTAACTTTAACCACATTTAACAGTACATTAGCAACATGCTAATGAAACATTTAGAAAGGCAATTTACAAATATCACTAAAAATATCATGATATCATGGATCATGTCAGTTATTATTGCTCCATCTGCCATTTTTCGCTGTTGTTCTTGCTTGCTTACCTTGTCTGTGCACAGATCCAGACGTTAATACTGCCTTTCCTTGTCTAATGCCTTGAACATGAGCTGGCATATGCAAATATTGGGGTCATACATATTAATGATCCCGACTGTTACGTAACAGTCGGTGTGATGTTGAGATCCGCGTGTTTTCCGGAAGTCTTTTAAACAAATGAGATTTACATAAGAAGGAAGAAACAATGGGGTTTGAAACTCAGTGTATGTCTTTTCCATATACTGAACTCTTGTTATTCAACTATGCCGAGGTAAATTCAAATTTTGATTCTAGGGCACCTTTAAATTATCATGTATGAGGCCATGTTCAAGTGGCTGTGTGATACGGTGTATTATACCCAAAGAACACCTTTATATCTGTGGTAAAACTAAAGTAGAGTGCCTAAAACCCTCTTTATCATGATAAGATCAATATAACATGCATAGCTTTGATAATAAGTAATAATATCATTTAATAATCTGAATAAACAGTTCTTCCACTAAGTAATATCAGTTCATTAGCCAATCAGTAGAATTCAGCTGATGTTTGGTCAAGGGATGGAAATCGTTAGGAATTCAATGATTCCGATTTCTCTTGATGGTTCCGTAATGATTTCATAAAAAAAAATTGATTACTTCTAGTAAACTTCTTTTTGTTTGGTGTTCCATAGAATGTGGGCGTTCAAGAACTGTTATCAGAACCGAACTTGGAGTTGTGGATGTATGCTCCTGATTTTACCTTTATTCAGTTTCTGTGAGCAGAGCCGTGAAAAGCCGTGGCTGTAGTTGGGTTTTCCATTATGTTGTGGCACTCTGAGCGAGTGAACGCGTCCCCTCGATGCTCATTAAACACTTAGTGCGCTCCGTAAACAAAGCACAGCCTGTGCCTCGTCTTCCTTGAGACCGGTTGTAAACCTCAATGCTCAAGAGTGAACTGCACTGCACTGCGGCCCATCCAGAGCAAAGCTCGTGCCAAGAGCTGCTCATAAACTCTTAGTAGAAGCCATGTTGTTGTCTCATTGCGATGGAACCAGAACCTGCCCAATGCAGTTGCCCTTTTCCTAGTAACTAATTGGTCGGTGTGAGCGGATGGGAAGCCTGGGCCTGATGCCGGTTCTGTGTTCCGGTCGAGTGGAGACGGTCAATGGTTCTCACTGGCCCGTTGCGGTCACAGTTTCCATTGTGTTGTGCTCTTTAATTGTCTGGGGAACAAAGTGGCTGGAAAATGTTTGTGTGAAGATGTTCTGAATGTGATAATTTGGACTGTTTTTATTATTGAATGTTCTCTTGAGACTCCGTTTGGTAAATTAGCTAGTGTTTTTTTCTTGTTGTTGTTGTTATTTTAAGAACGTTTCTACATGATTCTCATGATAGTTTTCTGTTGAGGATAGAAAACATGGTTTCCATTCTTATCCATTCAGAATCTGAGCTAATATAATCAGTATAGAGTGCTGTAGTGATGTATTTTTGTAAACCAAAACCTGGAATCGAGTTTAAAGGCAGGAACACACCGAGCTGATGGTTGGCCGTTGGGTAGTTTGTTCGTTGGTCGACTAAGTTTTCTCAGTGTGTTCTGCACCGTCGGCTGAAGTTGGTCCTCGTCTGCTTTTTTTCGGCCGATTCAACATGTTGATTCAGCATCGGAGCTCGTCGGGCCATCTGATCATTCTGATTGGCTGTTCAGCTACTGCCACCTGCTGGTACGGAAAGGCATTTCATCTTAATGAAACGGACGTGCTGCTTGGCCGTCGGTTTGGTGTGTCAGGGCAACTTTGGACCCAGAACCTGCAGTCTGATTTCGTCGCCACTAGTTTGTCTGCGTCGGCTTGGTGTTTTCCTGCCTTTAGGCCTTCCAGTTTCATCGTCCTCAACTTTTTAATGGGTTTTTGAAGGGTTAAAGGGTTAGTTCACCCAAAAATGAAAATTATCCCATAATTTAATCACCATCAAGCCATCCTAGCTGTATATGACTTTCTTCTTTCAGTCAAACACATCAGAGTTATATTAAAAATATCCTGGCTCTTCCAAGCTTTATAATGAATAAAAGATTGAAACTATATTTATCAGTTTGAAGTGCCCTAACAGGTAGCAGTCCTGTTGGATGAGGAAGATCCATTCTGATCTGCTCTGATGAATAGATCCGTTTAGATCCAACTCTGATGGACGACAACAACAAAAAACTCCCTGAGACTTCCTAGCTCTTCCATCCAGATAGCAAAATTCTGTTTTTACTGTTATTTCTATTCCTTATGTTCTATTTTTATTATTCTTTTTTATGTAAAGCACTTTGAATTACCATTGTGTATGAAATGTGCTATACAAATAAAATTGCCTTGCCTTGCCTTGCCTAATGTGAGTGAATGGGGGTTGAGATTTTTAAGCCCCAAAAAATTTTTTTTATTATTAAAATGAACTAAATAATTAAAAGATGAGAAGGGAATAACGAGAAAGAAGAAGGGTAAAAGTACCAGGTCTATTGTAGTTCTTAAGTAATCAATTTAAAGTATTTGCAAATATTTTTTTTTTTAAATATTCACTCTTATTTGTATGTCTAATATGTCAAAAACGCAAAACGTTTCTTGTCTCGTCACATTCAGTTATGAATTACATTAATCACATCATTTTAATTAAATAATATTTGTTTTAATCCAAAATGGCGAAATTTCATAAAACTGTTGACTAGTTTGCATCACTGGATATTGCTGTCGGTCCCTGAATATTTCAATCATAAAATAGTCGTCAAATATTAAAAGTTTAAATAATAGTCTAATATTATATATAAAATGTTTAATATAGTTTATTATTCAAATATGAAACTTTGATCTGACTGGCCAGCTCACTCATTTTTGGGTGAACTATCCCTTTAAAGCTGTGGCGAGTCCTACCAGTCTGGTCTGAAATAGTCTGAATATAAGAACTTATTATAAGTGTACCATAATGATTCAGGATAAGACAAAAACATGGTTTGGAAAATGGATTCATGTTGTATATTCTCATTATATCATTTTTGTAAAAATTTTTAACACCAAAAAAGTTGCGGACTGCAGCTTTGAGAATTGACTCCTTTCAATATTTGAGTATGAATTTGAATCAAATTGGCTGCGGAAACGCACAGGAAATTCATATTTGAATTCTAATTCTGCATCTGTTTCAATTCAAGTTCAGTTCAGGATAAAGCGTTTTGTTGAGGTGAGTTTTCCCATAGGTGTGTCTGTCATTCCTACACCTGAAAAACAATCGTCCTGCACGGTCTGTTCCTGATCAGATGTATTTTGTCTCCTTTCACTCTCATTGAGCCACGCTTTATAAAGCGTAAAATAAACGCATCGGTGTTGAGTTCAGCCGTGCAGGTTTTATTCAGTAGGGTATTGTGTGGTAAGAGACAAGAAGGATCTTTTACCTTGTTTTTGTCCGTATGAAGGTGGGGCTGAACACGCCACGCCGCATGATGTCACTCTGAGCTCACCTGTGTGTGTCTGTATGGAAACATGTACCTGACGGAGGAACTGGGTACAGTTTCACTGAGTTGTTTTATGGCCTCATTCGCTGCAGACTGATTCCAGTGAGTTTCCATGAAGGTACTGTACACTGATCTATGAAAACAGCTCCATCCATCGCTCTGGAGCATACTGTTGTGCTATCACTCCGTCTGTCTGTCGTTCTATCCTTCATTCTGTCATTCTATCATTCTATGTCGTTCTATCGTTCATTCTATTGGCCTGTCGTTCTATCTGTCATTCTGTTGTTCTATCAGCTGTTTTTATCTGTTGTTTTTTCTGTCATTCTGTCATTGTATCATTCCATCTGTCCTTAAATCATTCTATCATTCTGTCTGTCTGTTGTTCTGTCGTTCTCTGTCGTTCTATCGTTCTATCCAGCTAGCGTTCTATCTCTATTTGTTGTTCTTTCATTTTATTCTATCTGCCGTTCTTTTATTTTATCTGTCATTCTTTCATAATATCATTCTATCATTCTATTGTTCTATTTGTCATTCTTTCATTCTATCTGTCGTTCTTTCATTTTGTCATTCTTTTGTTCTCTTTCTGTTGTTTTATTCTTTCGTTCTATCTGTCGTTCTGTTGTAATACCGTTCTATCATTCTATCTGTCATTCTAGCATTCTATCAGCTGTTTTTATCTGTTGTTTTTTTCTTTTGTCATTCTATCTGTCCTTAAATCATTCTATCGTTCTGTCATTCTCTCTGTCAGTCTATCGTTCTGTCATTCTATCCAGCTAGTGTTCTATCTCTATTTGTTGTTCTTTCATTCTATTCTATCTGCCGTTCTTTTGTTTTATGTCATTCTTGCGTTCTATCATTAGTTCTATCGTTCTATCTGTCATTCTTTCATAATATCATTCTATCATTCTATTGTTCTATCTGTCATTCTTTCATTCTATCATTTTATCTGTCGTTCTTTCATTTTGTCATTCTTTTGTTCTCTTTCTGTTGTTTTATCTGCCATTCTTCCGTTCTGTCATTCTAGCATTCTATCAGCTGTTTTTATCTGTTTTTCTGTCATTCTATCTGTCCTTAAATCATTCTGTCACTCTGTCGTTCTCTCTGTCGGTCTACCGTTCTATCCAGCTAGCGTTCTATCTCTATTTGTTGTTCTTTCATTCTATTCTATCTGTCATTCTTTTGTTCTGTCTGTCGTTCTATCATTCTGTCATTCTTGCGTTCTATCTGTCATTCTATTGTAATATCATTCTATTGTTCTAACTGTCATTCTTTCATTCTATCATTCATTCTATCATTCTACATTCTATGTCTGTCCGAGTTTTTATTTTAGTTTTTGTGTAATAATGGTGTTTTGATCAGTCTACTTTGATGTATTTTTATTATATATTACTCAGAATGATGGCCTCAGAATGTAGTTGCACTTGATGAATGATTGCGACAGTAAGTGTTGCTCTAGTGGATCACACAGTTAAGAGTCAATTGTTGGTGTTTTTGTAAGTCTCTGTCATGCGTTTGTGTCACATGCTCATCAGGTTACAGGGAACGACGTGTACGTGAGACGTGTTTTGTGCCGAAAGGTCAATCTGTCTGTGGCAGGGTGTCCACCTTTACTAAATATAGCTGTCCTGGGGTCAGAAGGCCACGTCTGCATGCAGCGATTCACATACACAACCTCCATCTGTGTGTGTATATATATATATATATATATATATATATATATATATATAATTTATATATAAATATATATTATAATATACAGTACAGGGATCATGTGACACTGAAGACTGGAGTAATGATGCTGAAAATTCAGCTTTGCATCACAGGAATAAATTACTTTGTCAAATATATTTAAATAGTACACAGTTATTTTAAATTGTAATATTTCACAATATTACTGTTTTTACTGTATTTTTAATTAAATAAATTTACATTTTACATTTACATTTAGTCATTTAGCAGACGCTTTTATCCAAAGCGACTTACAAATGAGAGTAGTAGAATCAATTAAATCAACATGAGAACAGCAGTGTATAAGTGCTGAGTGAAGTCACAGTTATGTCAGTAAAGTGCTCATAGCGAATTTTTTTTTTTTTTTTTTTTTTTTTTTTTTTAAATAAATAAATACACAGATAGGAGAAGAATATTAGTCAAGGTAAGTGCTACTACTACTGGGTCAAGTGCTGACGAAAAAGATACGTCTTTAGCATTTTTTTGAAAATGGCTAGAGACTCGGCTGCTCGGATAGAGCGTGGTAGGTCATTCCACCAGCCAGGAACAGTCCCGGAGAAGGTCCGTGAGAGTGATTTTGTGCCCCTATGTGATGGCACCACAAGGCGCCGTTCACTTGCAGAACGCAGGTTTCTGGAGGGCGCGTAAGTCTGAAGTAGTGAGTTAAGGTATAGCGGTGCAGAGCCAGCTGTCGTTCTGTAAGCAAACATCAGAGCCTTGAATTGGATGCGAGCAGCTACTGGCAGCCAGTGCAGACTGATGAAGAGAGGAGTGACGTGCGCTCTCTTCGGTTCGTTGAAGACCAGTCTTGCTGCAGCATTTTGGATCAGTTGTAGAGGCTTGATAGTGCATGCTGGAAGGCCAGCCAAGAGAGCATTACAGTAGTCCAGTCTGGATAGAACAAGAGCTTGGACAAGAATTTGTGTGGAATGTTCAGATAGGAAGGGTCTAATCTTCCTGATGTTGTACAAGGCAAATCTGCAGGACCGGGTCGTTGCTGCAACATGATCTGTGAAGGTTAGACCAGCATCCATCACCACTCCAAGGTTTCTGGCTGTCCTGGAAGGAGTGATGGTTGAAGACCCAAGTTGAACTGAAAGGTTGTGATGAAGTGTTGGGTTTGCACCGATCACAAGCAGTTCCGTTTTTGCAAGGTTGAGTTGGAGGTGGTGGTCCTTCATCCAGGCAGAAATGGCTGTCAGGCAGGCTGTGATGCGACCAGCAACCGTCGGATCATCTGGTTGGAATGAGAGGTAGAGTTGTGTGTCATCAGCATAACAGTGATGGGAGAAACCATGATCCTGAATGACCGATCCTAGTGATGACGTGTAGATGGAGAAGAGAAGTGGACCAAGCACAGAGCCCTGAGGTACCCCAGTAGCAAGATGATGTGACTTGGACACCTCACCTCTCCAAGATACCCTGAAGGACCTACCTGAGAGGTAAGACTCGAACCACTGGAGCGCGGTTCCCGTGATGCCCTTCGACATGAGTGTAGACAGGAGGATCTGGTGGTTCACTGTGTCAAAGGCAGCAGACAGGTCCAGCAAGATGAGTACTGATGATTTTGAAGATGCTCGTGCCAGTCTCAGGGCTTCAGTGACTGAGAGCAGGGCAGTCTCAGTAGAGTGGCCACTCTTGAAACCAGACTGGTGGTTGTCAAGGAGGTTGTTCTGTGAGAGATAAGTAGACAGTTGGTTGAATACAACTCTCTCAAGTGTCTTAGCAATGAAAGGAAGAAGGGATACTGGTCTGTAGTTTTCTAAAAGAGCTGGATTCAGAGTGGGTTTCTTAAGCAGTGGGGTAATCCTAGCCTGCTTAAAAGCTGTGGGAAATGTTCCAGTGTGAAGGGAGGAATTGATAATGTGAGTGAGTGCAGGTAGAATTGAGGAGGAGATGGCCTGAAGAAGAGGAGTGGGGATAGGGTCTAGCGGACAGGTAGTAGGGTGATTGGAAAGAATGAGTTTGGAAACATCTGCCTCAGAAAGCATGGAGAAGGAGGGGAGAATTTGTGTGTTTTCAATTAAGATGTTCTTGTCAGTGTGTGGTGTGGAGAATTGGCCGCTGATGGTTGTTATTTTATGTGTGAAGAAAGTGGCAAAGTCATCAGCTGTAAGAACTGATGTGGGAGGGAGGGGAGGAGGGCAAAGAAGAGAAGAGAAGGTTTTGAAAAGTGTTCGGGAGTCATTTGAGTTGTTAATTTTAGTGTGATAGTATAAATAAATAAATGTAGCCTTGGTGAGCAGACGAAACTTCTTTTAAAAACATTAAAAATCTTAGTGCTTCCAAACTTTTGGGCTGTAATGTGTGTGTGTATATATATATATATATATATATACACCCTAACCCATATATATATATATATATATATATATATATATATATATATATATATATATATATATATATATATATATATATATATATAATATATACTAGTGATCGACCGATGTATTGGTTTACCGATATTTAAGCATTTTTCCATAATCGGGTATCGGTTTTGTAATATCGGATTTGCCGATTTACGGTGCCATCTTGTGGCCGTTTTGACACTTCCTCCGTCTGAGGAGATCAGTCAACAACAACTCAGTGCACAGGTAAAGTATATGTTCTGCTTGGTTTGCTTTAATTAATCAACTTTATTTAACATAACAGACATGCACAAATGAGATCTGAGACATAAATTCCTGATATAGTTAATTTATGCAGCTTGTTTCTAAACAATTGAGACAAACTCATTGAGTCACGTAGTGTAATTCGTCATGTCCTGCCCCAATAAAGACGTAACTTTACATGAGTTAAATAAAACAGACGTGAATGAGTGCATGTTGAAAATAAAAGCGCTGAATTTAATTCTCTATCTGTTGTATTTGCTCACCGTTAGGCTAGAAGAAAAAGTTCGTTCATATTGCCTAGCAACTGACGGATGATCAGGAGGCTTAAGCACGGCCACTGAATGAAACTTTTGACAAGATTATCTTGTTTAAACACCCTAGATTATATTATAATTTACTACATAACAATTATTTAGCTAATACACATATAAATATAGCCTACCGCTTTGTGGAAATTAATTATTTATTATCTCCATGCACGATCGCGGTTGATTAAGTCAAACAGCACTTTGTCAGTTGGCATTTCATGATTTAACGTTAGATTAAATTTAGATCATAAAATGCCAGCTGACAAGTGCTGTTTAACTTTATTAGATTATATAATCATTTGATTTACTACATAACCATTTTTTAGTTAATACAAATCTAAATAAATGCAGCTCTGTGGAAATTATTTAGTATCTCCACACGCGATCGCGGTTGAGTAGCCCAATTTATAGTTTTGTGTAAATGCATAGATAACTTACAGCACTTTTTTAGAAAGCATTTCATGATCTAGACCAGTGGTCACCAACCTTTTTAAGCCCAAGATCCCTGACCTCGACCTTTATGAAAGACAAGATCTACTTGATAGAAAAAGACAGCCCAGATTGTATTTAATATTTTTTTTTTCGTGGCCAATTTAGATTCTGATTTATTTATTTATTTTTACAAGCAAATTGGCCGATTCTCATACTGGTTGCAGATATTTATTATTAGCATTATTATAAACAAAAATACATAGCCATTTCAAATTAGAGGGAACCACTGCTTTTTAATCACAATCCAAACAAAGATGCTATCACATTGCATGAGCATTTTTTTATTTTTTATTTGAATTAATTGAGATTTAAT
Organism: Chanodichthys erythropterus; assembly: GCF_024489055.1. NCBI lineage: Eukaryota > Metazoa > Chordata > Actinopteri > Cypriniformes > Xenocyprididae > Chanodichthys > Chanodichthys erythropterus. The sequence continues at coordinate 51,589,763 of NC_090233.1, forward strand.
TTCAAGATTTAAAGCAAAAACACAACGGTCTGACTTTATCTTTGTGAAATTATATGCTACACAAAAAAGCTTGAAACAAAAACAGCAGACAGGCTGAATGAGACGCAAATTCACTCTCTGACAGCAGGTGGCGCTTATGGAGCACCAGTGATACAGTGTTTCCTTGGTTACCGCTGTGTAAACAAAGCTGAACTGCGCCAAAGTAGGTGCGTTCCATTCGACCGTAAGTGGACTGCGAAGTGGACTTCACAGGGTATTTCGCCATCTTAAGTGAGATTCCATTCCGAATGGAGCGAACATGTTCAGTACGAAGGGCACTGCGAATGGCATAGGGAATAAGGGAACATCGATGCTTCACTTCACAGGAAGTAGAGAGGTAAAATTACCCAACTGTCATTGCGCACCGCGTCACCAGTCAGAACTTCGATGGAGCAGAGCCGCTGAAAGAATTATTAAACGGCTCTCTGATGGAGGAATTTACATTTGAATTTTGATTATTCATAAATATTGTTATTATACGAACGAAAATATGAGGTTATGGCAATGAGTGTTGCATATTTTATTGTATGAATAAGCCTGACAAAGTAAAAGTGTTGAAAAGCAGCTGAGGCTCTGTCATTTTTTATTTTACTTTATTTACCTCAGAAGTGTTTATGCAGCTGCACGTGGAAAAGAAAGCGCACGAGATGAGACCCAGATGGTGGATTAAGAATACATAGCTACAGTTAACCAAATTATAATTTATTTTCATTTGGCATGACAGTTACAGCTTCAAATCTGTTAAGGGTCAATTTTAAATTCGAAAGTAAATTAAAATATTTATTTGTTATATCATAATTTGCGCAACACCGTCGTTGACTTTCTTTGACGTTTGCAGGGCGTTCCAAATTAGTGATTATTACCAGCGAAGTCCACTTAAACTGATATACCGTGCTCAGGGAGTACAGAGCAGTGAACACTGCGTAGGGCCTGTCGAATGGAACGCAGCTAGTGTCTTTGACTGCGCTAATAATTAGCTACTTTATTCGGAGGTAAGAGGAAAATAAAATGCCATTACCATCGATTTTTTTCTGAAGACAGTAATTCCTTTTAGAGATGTCATTCACATTCATGTAACCCTAACCCCTAATTCAATATTTATATTTTCTTCCTATATTTCGAGCATCGTGAACAGTGAGCTGCTCTGCCTGCTAAGTTACAGAATTGTCTCCTCTTCGCGTCCGTCTTCAGCGTCTCTGGCCTCTTGTTTACGGCCGTTTACCGACTCAGACATGATGTGGGCTATTTACCTTTATCTGTCTGTCCTAGTAGCTCCAGAAAAAAAAAAAAAAACAGAAAAATAAATACAAAAATACAGTACAAAGACTGGAGAAATGTAATGTATTTTTGCACTCATATTTCTGTTGTTTCCGCGAGCTACTGGAACAGTGATAAAGATCGACCGGTCGATCGCGATCGACGGGTTGGCGACCACTGATCTAGACCGACAAAACATAATAATTAATAACACTAGTTGGAAAATGCAATGATATATGCTGTTTTGTTTGTTACTTTCCTGACAATGTTATATATTCCAGCTAATATTATTCAGTAAAGTTTTTTTTTTTTTTTTTGTATGCAAGAAGGGAGTGATTGTTATAAATAAAATGGTTTGTTCAGCTCATTTGTGTTGTAATAATTGTCAAAAACAGAAGTATAACAGTAAATAAATATCGGTTCTGCATATCGGTTATCGGGTACATAAACATGCAAATAATCGGTATCGGTTATAAAAAATCAATATCGGTCGATCACTAATATATACATATATATATATATATATTACATACATACATACAGTACAGCCCAAAAGTTTGGAACCACTAAGAGTTTTAATGTTTTTAAAAGTTTCGTCTGCTCACCAAGGCTGTATATATAATGTAAGTGTGCTGAATACACTTGTGTTGCAGTTAGATGCTCATGGTGTAGTATTTCGGGCGTGCGTGGTTGTCATGTGGTAGAGTCGTGACTTAATATGTCTTAAAGAGCTTAAATCATTCATTCTCTTCCTCTGTGTCACGACAGCAGAGATTCCCTGTGCAATGCCGTCTCAACCTTCACTTTCACGTTAAATCAGACGGAAAAAACGTTATTTTACATAGTTCCTTTAAATCAAGCTTCTTACAATGCTCACACAAAAATACAAAACGTGTATTTTTGTGTACATGTGAGAATAAAATCAATTAAAAGCTATCCTAGAAATATGTTATTGATTTATAAAATATATTTTTCATTTTAGTGGGATATTGATTTAAAATTCACCCTTTTGTTGACTTAAAGGAGGTATAATGTTAGTTAGAAAAATAACTAATATGATTTTCCATGTGTTTGAAATTGTGCGTTTTTAATATTTAATTCAATAAGAAAGACGTATTTGATGTGGACATAATGTTCTGCGTGGTAAGAATGACCCTCGGGAACAGCACATCGTGGCACGTTCGTCACGCTCTGAGCGTTTTGGAGTCTCTCTTAGAGACGGGACTCTGAGGTACAGCACGTCCTTTTAGTGCAGACAGCGTTGCATGCTGGGAAATTTGCTGAGCGAGTCTCCCTCAGCATGTTACAATGGAGACGGACGGTGCTCGGAGGGAGGGAGGGGAGATGCTGAAGAATGCTGTGTCACTGGTGCCGCTGCGTATTCTCTCTCTCTCTGTGTTTGTCGGTGTCTCTCGCTCATCGTGACTGCTCGCTGATGCGTCCCCTCCCCCCGCGCTGCAGCCATGCAGCACATCGCAGCAAATCAAGAGACCAAACTGACACTGAAGGATGTGTTAATGTGATCAGCCTGTGACTTGTGTTGCTAGTGATGCTTTATTACATGTGTTTCCTTTTGTGTGTATGTGTTTGTGTGCTAGGGATGGAAATCTTAAGCAGTGTAACGTGCACCAAGGTCTTGGGTTCGGTTCCCAGGGAATTCATGAACTGATAAAATGTAACGAAAGCGGATTTGGATTAAAGGATCTGCCAAATGCATAAATATAAATATAAAATTTAATGAGTTTTATAAATGAAATAATATAAGACTAATATTAAAATGATTATAAACATTTACATAACATTGAAAAAAGGAAAAATATATAAAAAATGTAAAATTGTTATGTCCTAATATTAAAATGGATATGAAATATAAATCAAAATATATAAAAAGAAATAAAAAATTACAATCTTATCAAAATATAATAATAATCCTATTTAAAATATATAAATATTATAAAAACATCTAAAATGTAAAATTATTATTTTTATTTATTTTTAACAAAACGATATATGATCAACAAAGCTTTATATTTTATTGTTATATTTATATGTATGTTTTTATAAATGAAATGATATAAAATTTTAAATCCAAATATAATAATCCTATTTAAATATATAAATATAAAAAACATTTTAAAAAAATGAACAACCAAGCTTCAGAGCTTTATATTTTGCTATTATTTTTTATAAATAAAAATAAATATTATAAAAATGTAAAGGATATTAATATTAAAAATAAGGAATAATATTACAAAAAAAAATTGTTATATCCTAATATATTAAATATATTAACTTAATATGAAATAAAAAAAAATCTGATCAAAATAGAATAATCCTATTTAAAATATATAAAAATTATATGAAACTCTTAAAATTATTTTTATTTAAACGACACTGCCATTCTATTTATATGTATACTTTTTATAAATTTAAATAATATACAATTTTATAAAATAAAATGAATATTACAATTATTAAAAAAGTAAAGGATGACAATATTATTTAAAATAAGGAATAATATTAAAAATAATATTTGATAATATAAAATCCTAATATTAAAATTAATATTAAAATATAAAACAATATTTTTTCTTAAAAAAATCTTATAAAAATATAATAATCCTATTTAAAATATATAAAAATTATATGAAACTTGTAAAATTATTATTTTTATTTAAACGACACTGCCATTCTATTTATATGTATACTTTTTATAAATTTAAATAATATACAATTTTATAAAATAAAATTAACATTACAATTATTAAAAAAGTAAAGGATGATAATATTAAAAATAAGGAAATCCTAATATTAAAATTAATATGAAAATATAAATCAAAATATTTTTCTTAAAATATATATATATATATTTTTTTTTTTCAAATATATAAATAATATATCAAAACAATATTCTGTGTATATAACAACACATTGCCACATGAACAACCTCGTTACTAAGTGATTTGTTCTTGCATTCATTAAATAAGGCGTTTAACGAGTGTTATGAGCTGTTTCTAAAGAGGCGTGACTCAAACAATCCTGCTCCTTTAATTAAATATTAAACATCAGTTCAGTGTGAACAGACACATTGTGCCTGGAAAGTTGTCTGATTATGAGTGTACGAGTCATTCATTGTGTCTTTATTTCCCGTCTCGTTTATTTCAGACTGAAAACTGAGGAAACATTGTCTTTTTTGTGAACGTGAATGCAGTAATATCTGCTGTGCTGCCATCTTGCTGAGGTTGCAAGCTGGCAGGGATGAGATCTCGGTGAAGGGTGAACGCAGGAATAAAGAGAGAGAGCGAGTGGTCGAGCGAGTGAGCGTGCACGTGAGGGGGATGCAGTGCACGAGGGCGGAGCTTAGCATCAGGCAATACCCTTTCTAATTCTCTCTCTCTCCATCTCTGATCTGGTCTGTGCTGACGCCGGTGTACCTGTCTCCTCTCCTGTCCTGCTTTCACCAGCGACTCGTCTTTTGTTCTGGAATATTCTGGTCACCTGAGCAACAGGGACCTCTGGACTGTACGTGTGGGATTGTGCATCTTTCTGATCGGGGGGTGTGTGAGAGAAAGAGAGAGAGAGAGAGAGAGGTGGCGAGAAACACGCTGGTCTCCGCCGAGGGAAGGATGGTTTTGCCGGCTGGTCTTGCGGCGTTTCTCATCCGAGTGCGTGTCTCCCGGGCAACCGCTCCCTCCCTCCTCGCGCCATGAGCCGGACCAACCGCGTCTCCTGCTCAATGCTCAACTGCTTCGTAAGTGATGCTCTGTGTGTGTGTGTGTGTGTGTGCTGCAGCTGTGGTTCAGTGATCGACGACACGTGACTGTACAGATGTGCCGTTTCCGCTGAGAAAACAAGTGAAGAGAGTAAGAGTGTGTGATAGCGAGCAGATCTACTCATGAACAGCATCAGATCAGCTGCTGCACTGGGAGAGAGAGAGAGAGAGAGAGAGAAGTTCAGAAGAAACAACAGATTAAGATTTATACTAAGAATATGGAGGAAATTAGTCTTTTTCATTATAGATTCTCTTTATTGTTTGAAAACGATTGAGAAAAAATGACAGTAATTGTTGTGAGTTTTTATTATTATTTTTAGTAGTAGTAGTAAATTATAATAAATAGTAGTAGTGGTAGTAGTAGTAATAATATTTTACTTAATGTTTTTTATTTATTACATCAATTATGTTGTTGTTGTTACTAATTAATATAATATATATCATAGAATATCATATAATTTATTATAATAATCTATTTTATATTATTATGTAGTTTAATAATGAAAAGAGTATAATTTTTATTTATCATTATTTAGTAGAATAATAATAATAATAATTATAAATAATATATTGTATTATATTATAGGTTGTTGTTGTTGTTGTTGTTGTTAATTCTAATGAAAATAATAATCTAATATATTTTCATTATTATTATTTAGTTTAATAGTAATGAAGATTATTTATAATTTTAATAATAAAAATAATAAATAACAATAATATAATTTTTCATTTATTATTATTATTATAAAGTTTAATAATAAGAGTATATCATTTACCATTATTTATAAACGATTATATTATTATATTGTTACTAATAATAATGAAAATACTAATATAATGCATAATAATGTTTTCATTATTATTATCATTATTATTATTATTATTTAGTTAAATAGCAATGAAGATTATATAATAATAAATAATAATAATATTAGAATAATGCATATATTGTATTGTATTGTATTGTATTATTATATATTATATTATATTATATTATATTATATTATATTATATTATATTATATTATATTATATTATATTATATTATATTATATTATATTATATTATATTATATTATATTATATTATATTATATTATATTATATTATATTATATTATATTATAGTTTTTGGTTTGATTCCCATATTTCTATGTGGTTTAACTCTAGTATTCTGTGTGTTTGTTGTTTGATTGGTTGTTTATGTTGAGCTCTTGTGTTTGTGTTGAAGAGCACATGTCTCTCGTCTAGTGTGTCTCCTATAGAGAGTGTAACACATTGTAAGGAGATGAGATGCTATCTCAGTAGTGCTGAAGGTTGAGTCTCGCTCAGCACTTTTGCGTCTCGTTCTTGACGTTAATGAGGACGACTTAAGTGGAGACGTGGCTGAAGGGATGTTTGTGTTTATAGTCAGAGGTCAGGATCTTGAAGATGACCTTTGGAGCGTCCGATTGGTCCATCAGGAATATATCCGCATTAAAGGCAGTTGATGTCATGCATTAGCATGACACTTTTCCAGTTTATTGATAGATAAAAAAACATCAGCCTTTTTTATACATGGATTTTTTTTAAGCGCAATTAATTGACAAACCAATAAAAAGTTTGGGGTTTTTTTTATAAAAAATATGTAGTTTTGCATGTTTCTAAGCGTGAGGATGACTAAGTTTTATTTATAACTGAGTGATAAAAAAAAAAATGGGATGTGTCCCAAACCGTACATGACTGTTTGATTGGCACAAAACAATTTAATTAACCAGAATATGTAAAATATGCAAATAATGTCAAATTTCCAGCAAAATTATATTATAGAATTTTAAAAATAACATAACTAATGAAAATATAGAATGATTATGAAATAACGTAATAACGTTATTTCACAATTATTCTATCTTTTAATTAGTTATGTTATTTTTACAATAAGTAATGGGTATTTGGTATTTTATTAGTTGAGTTTCCAGCAAAATATCTATTATAAAATTATATTTTATTAACTAATAAACAATAACTATAAAAATAACAAAAAAATATAATTATAGATAACATATTTTATGGATTTGGCATATAAAGCATTTTATTAGTTGAATGTCACTCATGCGTGATGTAAGATTTTGGTCATATTGCATACTCCTACACTGAATATTTTCCTCTATTTGCTCTTGATTTAAGTGTTTTTTCTCAGTGAGAGCAGTAAAAGGCTTTTATCAAATGAACAAAGATTGTTCCGCCCTGTGACGTCCTCTCAGTATCTGATTAAGCAGTAATATGAACTGTGTGTGTGTGTGTATGTGTGTTCTCTACAGGCGCATGTTTTGCATGTATTTTCCTGCATACTCAATCTATGTTTGGAGTCCTGTACGAGAGATCTGTCTGTCAGTCTTCCGTCCCATGAGTCTGTGCAGGCGCGCGCTTGTACGCCCGTCCCCCTGCCGCTCTCGGAGCCACGCTGGCAGCTGTGATGTCTCACATGAGGTGGCATCATGTTCGCTGCGGCCCGCGGGTGAGCTGATGGGGAGTCGTGACTAACACACCTTCAATATTAAAGCGTTTCCTCAATGTTATATGGAGGAAATTGTTTCGATGTAGCTCACTTTTGCTATTTAATTTAATAAGTTATATTTACATGCACTGTTGTGTCGTGTATGAGTGCTGTACGTTTTGTTTAGTGAGCTAATGAACAGAACTGTGGAAATAAAGGAGCATATGGATTATATACATGTTCCTTCTCTTAAATATATATACCAGCATTATTTTTATACATTTAATCATTTTAAAAAATAAAAAAAAAACTTTGATTTAGTTTAACTTTGCAAAAACAATGAATGAATAACTAAAATAACAGACATATTTAACAAAAATGCAACAAAATTACTAAAACTTTAACTAAAGAAGTGAAAACGGATACAAGTGAAGTCAAAAATATACATAAGAGAGTGATATTCTTGGATTAAAATACATATCGCTGTTGTAAAATTACACTAATTAAAGCATTATTTAATGATTGATTGTTGGCACATAAATGTGGAATGCAACATAATAAATTGACTAATAATCACACTAAATGTTTCTATATGGCAGAAGAAACTTAGATGTAGTCCATTAGTCTAAGTGAAGGCGTTAATGGTTGCCTGAAGGATCTTGCTGCATTAATATAGAGTTAAACTGATGTGTGGCTCCAGCTGTGTGAATGTATGGGCATGTAAAGAGGATCTGACAGTATTAAACTGGCTGTAGTTTCTCTGTCCTGTGTTGAAGGACACTGCAGGTCACTGTAGGATCTCCTGAGGCGCTGCACTGAAGGACATCGTGCGTTCGGCCTGTATGTGGGTACATGATGTTGGTTATTAGTCGAGCTCTCGTGCAGATATGTATATTAAGACGAAACAACATATGTGCTGTTCCGCCCCAGATATCTCTGCGTATCGCTGTTTCGCATGTGTACTTGCTCCATGTTGGGCCCTGGTGAGGCCTCTGATCTTTTCAAATATTCCTGCTCCTGAAATATTCAGTAGCAGCGGGAGAGACTCAGATGCATTTGTTCTTCATCTCTCTTCCTCCTCGTTCATCTTTGCCTCTCTCCTTTCCGAGGTTTGATTGTTTCTCGGCATTACCCTGAGTGTAGTTAGTGATGCACTGAATTTTTTTTTTTGGTTTCGGGCGAAACTGTGACGTTTAATTTCATGCAACAATGTGGATAAACTACAATCAGCAAAAATATCTTTTAGTCTGTGCTGTTTTCTGTTGATGCGTGAACAAAACTTCACTAAGCATTGTTTGTAACCCGCTTGACGTTTAATAAACGCAATAAGCTTTGAGCTGCTTTGATGCACAAAAAAATGCTGGGTTAAATGGACAATCCCAGTGAATGGGGTTTTTTAACCCAGCGATTTGGTTAACCCAGCGATTGGGGTGTTTTATCCCAGCAATTGGATTGTTTTAACCCAGCGATTGGGGTGTTTTAACCCAGCTATTTGGGGTGTTTTATCCCAGCGATTGGATTGTTTTATCCCAGCGATTGGGGTGTTTTAACCCAGCGATTGGGGTGTTTTAACCCAGCGATTGGGGTGTTTTATCCCAGCGATTGGATTGTTTTATCCCAGCGATTGGATTGTTTTATCCCAGCGATTGGATTGTTTTAACCCAGCGATTGGATTGTTTTAACCCAGCGATTGGGGTGTTTTATCCCAGCGATTGGATTGTTTTATCCCAGCGATTGGATTGTTTTAACCCAGCGATTGGGGTGTTTTAACCCAGCGATTGGGGTGTTTTAACCCAGCGATTGGGGTGTTTTATCCCAGCGATTGGGGTGTTTTAACCCAGCGATTGGGGTGTTTTATCCCAGCGATTGGGGTGTTTTATCCCAGCGATTGGGGTGTTTTAACCCAGCGATTGGGGTGTTTTAACCCAGCGATTGGGGTGTTTTATCCCAGCGATTGGGGTGTTTTAACCCAGCGATTGGGGTGTTTTAACCCAGCGATTGGGGTGTTTTAACCCAGCGATTGGGGTGTTTTAACCCAGCGATTGGGGTGTTTTATCCCAGCGATTGGGGTGTTTTAACCCAGCGATTGGGGTGTTTTAACCCAGCGATTGGGGTGTTTTATCCCAGCGATTGGGGTGTTTTATCCCAGCGATTGGGGTGTTTTAACCCAGCGATTGGGGTGTTTTATCCCAGCGATTGGGGTGTTTTATCCCAGCGATTGGGGTGTTTTAACCCAGCGATTGGGGTGTTTTAACCCAGCGATTGGGGTGTTTTATCCCAGCGATTGGATTGTTTTAACCCAGCGATTGGGGTGTTTTAACCCAGCGATTGGGGTGTTTTAACCCAGCGATTGGGGTGTTTTAACCCAGCGATTGGGGTGTTTTATCCCAGCGATTGGGGTGTTTTAACCCAGCGATTGGGGTGTTTTATCCCAGCGATTGGATTGTTTTAACCCAGCGATTGGGGTGTTTTAACCCAGCGATTGGGGTGTTTTAACCCAGCGATTGGGGTGTTTTAACCCAGCGATTGGGGTGTTTTAACCCAGCGATTGGGGTGTTTTAACCCAGCGATTGGGGTGTTTTAACCCAGCGATTGGGGTGTTTTAACCCAGCGATTGGGGTGTTTTAACCCAGCGATTGGGGTGTTTTAACCCAGCGATTGGGGTGTTTTAACCCAGCGATTGGGGTGTTTTAACCCAGCGATTGGGGTGTTTTAACCCAGCGATTGGGGTAAATGTTTGCCCAACCTGCTGGGTAGTTTTATTTAACTCCACTATTGTTTAAAAATGACTGTATTGCTTAAAATTAACCCAAAGTATGTTGGAAATGAACATTTATTAATAAGTTGAATGAATAATAAACAATAAATGTATTAAATTGCTTATTAATAAATGTTCACCTTTTGATTATTATTGTTGCCTCTAGTAATTATGTGTCTGATTTTTAATTTTCAACCTATTTTGGGGTTAATTTTAAGCCAGACATAGTCATTTTTAAATAAACCTGCCCAGCAGGTTGGGCAAACATTTAACCCAACCGCTGGGTTTGTCCATTTTCAACCCAACTTGGGTTGTTTTTAATCCAGCATATTTTTTAGTATACGTTGGAAATAAATATGACATGCATCCATTCTCAATTTACACACAGTAGATACTCTGCATTTATATTTTGAATATGAGTGACTCGTTGTCCGGTAATCTGTTAACCCAGACAAAGAACTTTTTAATGAAGCATAGAACTTCTTCTCCTCCATTGTGCATGGATATGTGGGAAGAGTAAACTGAAGTTGGAATTCCTGAGCGATCCATGGAAACGAGACTCATTGAAAGGAAGTGTTTGAATGTGTTTTAATCTGAATAGCTGTCCTGTAATAATCTCTCAAAGTCAATCTAACTCATGCGCTTGCCTCTGGATTACAGCAGATGATGATTGTTTTAATGAATTAAACCAATAGCTGTCCCGTCCAAAAACCTCTTTCAATAATTTCATTCATGCTCGTGGTTGTTCTGTAACACAATACAGAACTGAAGCTGGGCCGTATAACCCAGTGACATAAAGCTCCAGTGTTATTTTAGTATTATTTATATACTATTGTATTTTTTATTAATATTTTGAATTTTTATATCTTCATGTTTCAGTAAAACTAATTTTTACTACTTAAACTACTTAACAAAATGATACCATTTTGGGTTGCATTTCCAGCCAAAGTAACTATGAATCATGAAGTTTCCATTATTGTGATGTAGAATCGCTCTGGTTTGTGTGTTAATGCATTAGTGCAGCGTCGTCCTGACTCAGTGCTTCGTCTTGTGTTCGTCTACTGTTACTTTAGAACAAGCAAATGAGGTAAAGCGAGGGATGGGCTAGAATAGAGCGTGACGAAGCAAAAAAATGCAGCGTTCTCAATCAACATGTTCCCAGAGACCACAGGAGACGTCGGAGCCTCCGACAGGCCATTTTTCCACCGAGAGTTCATGCGGCTGTCTTGAAGTGATGAGATGAATGGTATCAGGTTTACCTGACCTCATCTGAAGGTTCATAAACCATTTTTTTTGACGCAAGAACATTGTGTTTTCTTCAAACAGCCCAAAGGTGATGTTTGCTTATGTGAGATGGTAACAGCGGTGTGACTCCTTAAGGGATTTTGCCATCTTTTTTGTCTAAAAATGTTTTTTTATACATGGACGTTTCTCACTACAAGATGTTTTTGCTTTTCCATTGACTCAATATATATCAATAAATAAAATAAAAATAGAAATTAAATAATAAATTAAATGCATAAAAAAAAATTAATAAAATATGTACAATGTATGACTACTGATGTTTTTTTTTCATGATTTAATGATCTTAAAATTAAATTTTAAATTATACTCTTGACATGTTTATAGTTACTAACTAAACAAACAAACAAATTTGTTAGCACCGTATTAATGAAATAATATATATATTAATAAATAAAAATAAATACAAATAAATATTAAATAAATTAATTAATTAAATTAAATATGTACAATGTGACCAGTGTCGTTTTACCATATTTATAAACGATTGTAGTTTTTTTATATTTTGAATTGGCATTTATTTATATAATTTAAGTTTTTGTTTTAATTTTAATTTTAATAATTTTATGTGCTTTTATCATTTTTTTTTTTTTTTATTTCATTTTAAGTTTTAGTACTTTTAGGCAACAATTTTATTTATTTATTTTTTATTTTTTGACATTTTTCATCTAATATTTATATTAAATTTTATTTATAATAGTTTTAGTTAACAGTAAACACTGATCATTCTTGAAATACGTTGTCGGAACATTTGGCTTGTGTTGTTACAATGTTTCTTGCCTCATTGTTCCGGACAGATGCTAAAAATATCACGGTCTCCTCCTCCCTTATACTTATGGCATCACTTTTCGTACGTTTGGTTTCTTCTTGCGTTTTCGTCTCAGTTTTGGCATCATTCCCTGTCCTATTTCTGTCCTATAACTTGTTTAAGAAGGAGTCTGTGTGTTCTCACTGCAGCCGTTTGAAGATCCCAGTGTCACTCTGAGCTTTTTATAGCACGTCTGCAGCCGAGGCTCGTTAGGAGAGTAAAATCTCTTTTCGCTAAGGCCGTCCTGTGTCTTTTTAAGGAGGTTTGGGTGTTAGATTAAACCACAATGTCTAAACGTCTCCATGTTTTACCAGAATGCAAACGCAGCAGAACTGATCCATTGGCTTATTGAAAAAGAAAAGATGTACGTTGAGGACGGAGAATGTGATGAATTGCTCATGGGATTCACAGAGTGATGGATTGAAAACTCAAGCCCATCAGAAGGATTGATCTTAAATCTATCACCCGTCTCTCTTTTCTCATTTCTGTTCTGTAATTTATTGCTCTTGTCTGGCGCCTCCTAGCCCGAACATCACCACTATCACTTGTGTTTATTTACTGCAGGTTTAGGATATTTTATTGAAACCTATTCAACTGTATGTTACTGTGGGTTGTTAAACATATCCATCGTAAAACAGTTGCCAAATATTAAATGTTTAGCTACTTGTGTGTTGTGCACACACTCTTTCACTATCAAAACTAAAAGCGTTGCGTTGGAATTCACACTCGTCTTCAGTGTAGACTGTATAAAACATGGACAAAGTGTTTCCGTGACGTCACCTGTAGGTTTCTGAAAAGCATTTTTGAAGCCCAAAGTGGGCGGAGCCGTCCGTCGACATCTTGGCAGCGCATCACTCCCGGATAACCAAAAATGGGCAAAGAGGTAGGATGTGGGTGGAGCTGAGATGCCTGGTTGCTGAAACCGCACCCACCTTGCTCGACGTGATCACGTTAGCTCAGTCTAAGGAGCTATCTATCTATCTTAGACACAATCGAAAATATTAATAAAGGTAACAAATTATACTTCATTTGAAAGGGTTTGCAGCCAGTCTACAGTGTCTGTTTTACGATGCTCCAGCTACAGTAATATTGAAATTTGTGTCGGGTGTACAAATGACAACACGCAAAATCAGCACAGGACTTCATACCTTGCTAATGAAATGGCGATCGCGAGATGAATCCAATCCGTCGCACTTGGGTAAAATGTCCATTGAAAAACATCCAACAGCACTTTTTGTCCACAAAAGCGTTAAATTCATGAAATATTGATATATTGTCCATTGTTTGCATCATAAAGATCTGTTCTCCATCATCGTTCCTCAAGAAATTATGCATTCTGAGCAGTGTTTGTTGTAAAACTGTAGACGATCGTATATATATTGGACTCTCACAAACAAATGAGCCCGTTTGAAGTGAAGCTGGCGGACAAACTTTTAGCCAATGCCTTTGACGATCCAACAACGATTCCAAGCTCAGCGGCTGGAATTGGCTGACGGCTCACAGACAGCTGACAAACAGCTAGTAGTGACAGCAGCAGCAATCCACCTGTCACTCAAGTGGCCACGCCCTTAATTATGCAGAACTTTAAGGCTTATTATAATTTAAACCGATGAGTTATAAAAAAATTCAACCCCCTCAGAGTTGTCATGAAGGGCAAAATTAGCTATATAGATCAAAACCACTTTTTGTACCAGGCTGTAAACATGTTTTAACATGGGGTTTCTATGGGATTGACTCCCTTTTGGAGCCTGTCTCTAGCGGCCAGTCGATGAATTGCAGTTTAAGTCAGTTCCGAGAATGGAAGGTTGCCGCTTGGTCTTCTGTGAACAGTAAGCCCCGCCTTCTTTGATTTGATTGGCCATCATTCTGACATTGACGAGCGCTGTTAGACCACTGAGTCAGACTAGCCTAAAAATCAAACTTTTTAAACTGTCTGTCATCCTAACAACAACCAGAGTGGTGTGTAATGGAGAGCAGCATTAAGAAATATCAAATATTGGGAGGGACAATTTGGCCATTTCCAATTATTGGGGAGGGACTTGTCATCCTCAGTGCCCATGATGGTTTACGGTCCTGATCCCACCGTTCATTTTTTGTAGCTCAAAGTATGCACACTGGTTTTAGTACATTTGAGCCACGCTATTTGGTGAATGCAATCGTCCTGAGCAGTGAATGCTGTGATTTCCCCGTCAAGGGCGTTTCTAGGGGCTGATTGTTGGCTCGTTGCCTGCTGACTGCAACCCTCAGAGAGTTTCTGCTGGCTCGATGCCTCAGGGACACGGAAAGAATGGCTTTCCTTTCATCTGGTTAATGGAGAAAGTGCTGGATAATTTGCATGGGATAAAGGGGGCGGCTGAAGAGCGAAGAGATTTCTTCGGCTAATACAAGAGACATTCATTTCTCGTAACTGACAGAACTTTTCCCGTTTATTCTACATTCCAGCCCAAAACACTTATCTAGTGCACTACGTAGGCAGCATGTTAAGACATCAAAGGTGCACTAAGCGGTCTACTGCATAATTATGCTTTCTTCAAAGATTAGATTTTGCCATCTTTGCATGTATAGTCTCTGGAGAAAGCAGTCCCATAATGCACTGCAGTGAGCTTGGTGAGAAAAACTCCATCCAAGATGGTGTCCGAAGTGATAAGAAATGTAGCATTTCAGTGAATTGCAGAGAAAATATTCATTTGCACAGTAAAGCAATTTTCCAAGTAAATTAGGATTATTTCAATAAGAAGATACAAAATTTCATGTGTAATTCAATGTTTTACATTTGTAATTATTTTCTAAAATTTACCAGCAATTTCTGAGAGGAAATTGTTTGTAAGTAAATCCTATATCAATAAAACTTATCGTTTGACTAACATTAACTGTAATATTTATGATATTTTGGCTGAAATGGGTTCTGAGAGAAACTAGGCTGTGTGAGTTTGTATTTTGACGAACTGCTCGTCATGTAACGCGTTCATTTGACTTTGTCTATTTAAAAGCCATCACCCCGTCTCTTCTTTAGCCACCTCACACTAATGAGGATATACAGCACAGAATTAGCAGGCAGACGGTCACTAATTATATTATCTTTTGACACTAGTGCAAACTGTACTTTGATAGCTTGCAAACAAAGCAACGATTTGGGTGTTTTTCTTGTGTAGTAGTTAAACAAATCAAGTATTTATTTATTTACTTTTTTTTTTTTTTTTTAATCTTCATCTCTGTTTTTCAGTCCTTTAGCAGTTTTCATTACTTTTCCAGCTCAGTCTCTCTCATCTGCATCTGATGCACGTGCACACGTGGCTTCCTGTCTCACTGGAGGCATATTTTCTGTCATCCTGATTTTTGCAGAAATGCACAGATGGAATCTGCATATCAAACCATTTCTGAGTTGCCAGCAGTTCTGCTTGTTTCTCCCCTGTTTTTAAACTCTTCTGTCGTTCTTTTTACTCATTGTGAACTGGCTGTAAATGGATATAGACTGGATGGAGGGATGGAGGGATGGGATGGGATGGGATGGAATGATAGACCGATAAATGGGAGGGATGGGATGGAATGATAGATGATGGAACGTGGAATGGAATGATAGACAGATAAATGGGATGGATGGATGGATGGAATGATAGACAGATAAATGGGATGGATGGATGGATGGAATGATAAACAGATAAATGGGATGGATGGATGGATGGAAAGACAGATATATGGATGGATGGATGGATGGATGGATGGATGGATGGATGGATGGAAAGACAGATATATGGATGGATGGATGGATGGGATGGAATGGAATGATAGATGATGGAATGGAATGATAGACGGATGGATGGATGGATGGATGGATGGGTGGGTGGGTGGGTGGGTGGGTGGGTGGGTGGATGGATGGATGGATGGATGGATGGAAAGACAGATATATGGATGGATGGATGGATGGGATGGAATGGAATGATAGATGATGGAATGGAATGATAGATGATGGAATGGAATGATAGACGGATGGATGGATGGATGGATGGATGGGTGGGTGGGTGGGTGGGTGGGTGGGTGGATGGATGGATGGATGGATGGATGGATGGAAAGAAAGATATACATATGGATGGATGGGATGGAATGATAGACAGATAGATGGAATGGAATGGAATGGAATGGAATGGATGGATGGAAAGACAGATATACAGATGGATGGATGGATGGATGGAAAGGCAGATATGGATGGAAGGATGGAATTGGTGAATGAATGAAATGGAATGATGGATAGATGGATGGAATGGAATGGACAGATAAATGGAGATGGATGGAATGGAAGGATGGAATGATGGATGGAATGATAGCCAGAGATGGAATGGAATGATGGATATATGGATGGATGGATTGTTAGACAGATCGACAGATGGAATGGAATCATAGAAGGATGGATAAATGGAATGGAATGATGGATGGATGGACGGATGGATAGATAAATTGTTTAATATGAGATTCTTCAATCGTAATCTTGTGTAACTGCAGCTAAAGTAAAACGGCTCTAAAGAATTTAATTTATTTATTTATTTCAGTTTTAATCATATATCATAGATGTAAACACATGCAGAAATAAAGTCAGATGACTCATGGCGGTTCAGTAGATGCCAGTGTTCTCGTGTGAGCGCCATGACCTCTGTGTCTTCATGACAACTATCAAAGAGTGCTGCCATAGCAACATGCCACCGTCTGCCCCGTGGAATTATGGGAGTAAACCCATGGGGATTCTGGGTGTGGGGAGTGTGGCGTGTCTCATACAGCTGTGTGAGCAGTGATTCACATTCAGCAGGAGCAAGGAGAAGAAGTTTTTCATGTTTTTTCTAAATGTGCTTTTAAATTAACTTTCTCATTCTTTAATTATAAAATGCTCCAGAGAATCATAATGACAAGATGGTCAAAATCAAAGCTGCTTTGAGCAAAATATCTCAAACCTTGTTTACTTGGCAAAGATAAATGTTACATTTTAAATGCTTCTAGATTCTGCTTGTTGTTATTTTGTAACATTCTGAAACTGTAGCAGCTGAAGTTCTATAATGATCATTTTTGTGTGCAGCTCCTCCTCTTCCTCTGTCTCATCTGACAGGTGTTGGCATCTACTGTCACTCTGTTCTTCTGTGACCGACACACGGCTGAGAAGAAACGTCCTCAGTCACCTTCACTCTGGCATCATTCAGTGTGCCAGAGCAATAGTTCATACAGCGTACACAGTCATGTGACCGCATGTGACCACATTCATGTGCTGTAGGTTAGACTAGTGATTTGTCTAAATATTGAATTATGATGTTGATGATACTTATGGTTCAGATGGGTTACAGGCAGCATTTTATGGCTTTGTGACATGCAAAAACCCAAAATACTTATTTTTTATTCAAAGATGCATTAAATTAATCAAAAATGACCAAAAAGTAGTGTTACAAAACATTCAACTTCACTGTTTTCAACATTGATAATAATCATAAATGTTTCTTGAGGAGCAAATCATCATATTAGAATGATTTCTGAAGGATCATGTGACACTGAAGACTGGAGTAATGATGCTGAAAATTCAGATTTGATCACAGAAATAAATTAAACTTTAATATATATTCACATAGAAAACAGCTGTTTCAAATTGCAAAAATATTTCACATTTTTACATTTTTTTCTGTATTTTTTGATCAAATAAATGCAGCTTTGGTGAGCAGAAGAGACTTCTTTGAATGGCATCATAGTATTGCCACAGTGTTTTTTCTGTTTTTCTTTAAATCAATATTTCTAATCAAATGCAGAGTTTTTATGATGTTGCATATAAATATTCTCTTCCTTCTATAGGGAATGCTAGTATTTATTTGAATATTTGAGATGTGGGTGACCAAATGTCAAAGTCATAATGAAATCAAAATTGACTGGAATATTGCATCGTTTATTACAAATAATGAATCCGTGCACACCAGTGATGCGCGGGTCAATGTATAAACAACCCGCACCCGACCGACGTTTTCAACTAACCCGCCCTCAACTCGGACCGCAAAAAAAAGAAAGAAGAAAATATTGTACCCGACCCGCTTCCTGACCCGCATTTTTTTTTAAAAGCAGTAAATGCTCATTGTAGCGTCATTGGGCCATAGACGTAAGAACCCCCCATCAGCCTCCCTGGCCAATAATATCCGGCCTGTGGAGGAGAGAAATATTTCAGGACCTGACGTGGTGCCCTCAGAGGTGCAGCGGCGAGAGCAGGCAGTTCTTGAGGCGGCCCATCATTTTCCATTTCAGCTGTCAGATGCATATTATTGATGAATGCGATGTTTATGTTTCGACCCTGCTTAAAGAATTAGCCTAATCAGCAGGTCCCACTTTTGGAAAAGTGTGAAAGCCCTTAGGAGCGCAAACCGTTCTTTTTCTGAATGTTGTAGTGTTATGTAATAAAGGCTTGATTTATTCATTTATTTCGTTTCATTTTCTTAACAATTAAGATGCTGCATGTGTTTATCCAGTCTAATCGAAGTGTGCGTCTCTCCCCCAACAAAAATCCCGCCCCCTCTCAGAAAATACATAAAACTGACATTACTGAGCTATATGCGTTTAAAAGTAACGTAGCCTATTAAAATTGTACAATTTCATTGCTCAGTTCAACGTGTTGGGAAATCGGGCATTTTGTCCCGCGTCAGCATTTATTCAAAAGTTAATAACGCTCAACATTCAAAAGGTAAATAAGGATTTCTCACTTGTATCAGTAGGCTTGGCTATTTCGCCACGTGAATGCCCAATTGAAGCTCTCACAAGCACAAAATGCAGTGATAGAATATGTTAATAAAGTATTTATTAACGCATTTTAGAGGAACAAAAACAGGTAGGCTAAGCCAAAGACTGAGGCTACAATAACCATAAATAAATGTTCACAAATACCCATGAAAGTAAAACTGAAACCTTTATTAAGTAAAAGTGAAAATTACAAAGGTTTAATTGGCATCTTTATTTCAAACGACCCGACCGACCGCGACCCGAATATCATTAAAAATATTTTTGGATGACTCGTAACCGCGGGTGACCGCAGGCACCCGCTCATTTTGGATCAACCCGCGCATCACTGGTGCACACCATTATTTTTGTTTTAAATTCATGTTCCTTGTAATCTTGAATCAGAATAACTTCCCCTCCCGTTTGCAGCATCTCTTCTCTTCTCTGATGATGAGGGTGGAGCAACCTGTCACTCACATGAGATCCACCAATAGCAAACTACAACCATCCAATCAATTCCCCACAGTCAAAATCAAGCCCCGCCCTACATTTGTTCTTGTTCGAGAAGCATTTCACTCGGATATACGGCACAACAGAGAAGAAAAGACTAGCTCAACTTCAGTTTCATGCCGACTTTAAACGTTTAAGTATTGGTTACTAAAACTGTTGTGTGTGATGTTTAAAAACCTGATTGTATCTGTCCAGTCTGCCTCTCAGTTGTTTGTTTTGATAATGTCTGGCGTGTGTTAGTGTGTGTGTTTCATGGCACAGCTGGCTCGGCTGCTGTTGTGCCAGTCGGGTTACAATTTAGACTCTCACACTCACACACACACACACACACACACTTACAAAGGTGTCCTCTGTCCATCTGGCTGTGTTAGACAGGGTGTGTGACTGCGGGACGTCGTAGACGGAGTGTCTGGGTCATTCGCTCTTTGTCTCTCCCGACTGATAACACAAACGACACACTCCTAAACCTTCGCCAGAAACATGCAATCATGCTTCAGCAACAAGGTACGAAAGATGTGACTTCACTGCTATACTCGAGTATAAATTTGAGGCATCTGTGCTTTTAATCAGTTGTAAATAATGCTTTTTACTCCCATTACAATTTCATGTAGACTTCAACGTACAAAGTGTACGTCATGTGACTTCAATCATTTCTCAATTATTTAACAATAAAAATAGCATTTTTCTTTATCCTAATGTGGCTTTGAAAGACACTGGTGATTAAATGGCAGAACATTAATTTTTTTAGTGTACTATCCCCATCAGACAGACACTGAAGTGTGTTTTTATAATAACATCGCTGTTGATGGATGAACTTGAGTCCAGTGTGAACACAGTTCAAGATTATTAGTCTAAAAATCACTATATTTAAATGACAAACATGAAAATATTCAGGATATTGGTTTACACAGTCAGAACAATGCCATTTTTGATGGGTTTCTTTACAAAAAGAAATGCCTCAAAATACTAAAATTAGAAAATCTCTAATGTAATCATCTCTAATACCTCTTGTTTTCTAAAGTCTATTTAATTTTACAACTTTAAAATACAATTATATGTAGGTATTTGTTTTTTTTTTTATTATTATTTTTGAGTCAGTACTTAGACTTTTAATTGAATAAAATGCATTACAGTATCTTTACTTCAACTTAAGTACAATTTCTCAGTACTTTTTGCACATTATGATTATGATTATAGTCAGGGCTAATATATGTAAGGCACATAATATATTAAATTATTTTAGTCTTTAGTCGTTTGATGTATTAAATAGATTTCGGCCCAGTTCAAATTAATTTAGTAACCAAGTTTCACTTGGTCTTTTCGCAGCCATTCCCGCTGTTGTGCGATCTGACCTTTGACCTTTTGGCCTCGGGTCGCTGCCGTGATCGTACTTTACGTATTGTCCCCATTGGTCACTTTTGCATGAAAATACTTTCTTAAAGTGTTCCTGGTGTTCCTGGTGGTGATGTGTGTGAAACATTCACCCGCATTTGGCTGCAAACTTTAACAAGCCCTGTGTGGCAATTTATGCCCAAACCGCTGCATGAGGAAGTGGAAAGAACTGATGAAACGTGCAGATCACTGCGTTAACCTGCGTTTCTCAATCATCAAACTGTACAGAGTTCAGAGCGAAGGTCTTCAGATACTTTTCGCACAGTAATATGACATCTGGATCATTCCTAATGTCTTCTGGAAACAGTCTTGTTTTGATTGTTGTCGCCTGTTGTAAAGTGTGTGTCAGGCGGTTTTGTTTATTTCTTCAGCCAAATCTGATGCCAGTCGCAGGTCTTTCACCTCGTCCTCTGATGTGGACGGCGGCTCAAGGTCCCTTTAGATCAATGTTTAATCCTCTACGTGATGCCGATGAACACGTACCTCTGCCATGACCGATTTCTGAAGCACCGAAACTCTGTCCTGCGGAGAATATTGTGTGAAAGGAAGGTTTAGTCCAAGGACACGCTTGTAATTCTGCAGTTAAACTCATTTATAGTAACAATTTTTATTAAAAAAAAATTAATTTTGTTTCATGTAATTTTTCTATTATATTTTTACAATTGTAAATTCTTATTTTCAAAATAAAGTTTTAATAATAAAAAAAAAATATATTAAATAAAACTGTATAATAAAGTATAGTATGTTTTTATTAAATATAATAACAATAACAATAAATTGTTTTATAGTCCTATTGATGATAATTTATTTTTTATTAGAATTTTACATTATATTATCATTTACATTTTATTATAATTTTTCTAATTTCTTACAAGTAATTTCTTATTTTCAAAATAGTTTTAATAATAATAATAATAATACAAATAACATTTTAAACATCCAAATAATCATTAATAAAAATAACATCATTAATAATTGTATATAAAAAGTAATAAATGATAATTATATGTTGTAATAAAACTTATTATATATTATAATATATTTTATTATTATATGTAATAATAAAAATTATAGTTATTTTAATATATACATTTACAAATAATTTCTTACAAGTAATTTCTTATTTGCAAATTTTTTTAAATAATAATAAATAACAATATTATTATTAATAATTGTATAATAAGAGTAATAGTATGATAAATGATAATAGATAATTATTATAGATAATAGATTATTATTATATGTAGTAATAATAATACTTATTACAGTTATTATTATATTAAACTATTATTATTACTATTAACTATTATTATTTTATTGTTCTATTGATAAATAACCATTTTTTTTGGCGCTCTTTTTTTTAAATCGAAATTGCAGTTTTCTTCTCAGATCATTCAGCCCTAGTGCATGTCATATGAACAATAATACAGTAATTGCTCATAACTTGCGCTGATATGCAGTGAATATGGTTGATGTTGTTGATGTTTTTCTCTGATGACAGCTGTTATGCTTGTCTGTCATCTCTTGCTAATAGCTGATTTGTCCTGCACACGCTCCGTCAGTCAGGAGTCTCAGGCTGATTGTGTTTTCTGACCGGAGCAGAACGGATACGTCACTGCTGTAAATGTCACTCAACAGATGGGAGACGCAGGTTTCCTCTGTCCATGTGTGTGCATGAGGAAGATGGACACAGTTTATGCATGTTCTACAGCAGGATATATGTGATTCTGCTTCAGAATTTGGCCAAAGCTAATTGGTTTACAGTTGCCAAGAACAACAGAAGATTCCGATGATTGGGGTCAAAATTCAAACGTGGCTCAGAATTCTGATTTGGAAAGGATTTGTTTTATGAAGTTCATACATGTAATAATGTGTGTTGTTGTGTGTGTTTTCAGGGTGAGGAGGGACCGCCCAGCCTGGAGTACATTCAGGCCCGGGACCTGTTCCCCCAGAAAGAGCTGGTCAAAGAAGACGACGCTCTACAGGTCAGTTCCACTCGCCAGACCGATGATATCTGCTTTCTCCCATGCTGAGTTTCACCTCATGTTCTAAATTCTAATGAATGTTTAATGATTAATAATAATAATAATTGTATAATAACTGCAATTACATGCAATAATAATAATAAAGGTACAATAATGAATTATAATTATAATAATAATATGATCTTAGTAAGTGGGTCAACACACCTCAGACTACGAAGGAAATATCAGTAAAATGAAATGAACTGAGAGGTCTAGAATGTTTGGGGAGATGGTGGGTAACAGATGAGAAGGTGAAAAGAGTGAAATTAATCAAAAGGACGGAGCAATGACACAATACAGCAGGGACAACCAGAGACCAGACACAGAAACAAGAGCGGGAGAACTTGACATTGGCTCTTATTCAATGATTTTGTGTGTAAATGCAGCACTTGAAGGACTCTTAATATGTTCCTGGTCTTACTGTCATCGATTCATCAGTCCACATTATTTTAAGATTGATGTTTGTTAAGGTAAAACTCGACACCGTGATTTTGGGGCATTTTGAGGAAAACAATACCTTAATCTTGGGACTACACCTTTTGACCCAGCAAGCCCCCTAGCAACCATCAAAATCACCCTAGCAACCATCAAAATCACCCTAGCAACAGCATTGCAATCACCCATAATACCATAGCATCGCAGTGATGAGTTTTGCACCTTTTACAGTTCACTTACTGTACCTAGAATAACATGCTCAAAAGCACAGTGGTGGGACTTATGTTTATTTTATTTTTTATTAGTTTATTGTAATATTTTTTTTGAATTATTATTATTATTATTATTATTAATAATAATAATAATTAAAACCACTATGGTAGAACTTTTTTTTATTAAATTTTATATTATTTTGTTTTTATTTTATTTTTATTTTTTTTCAATGGTGGGACTTTTATTTTTTATTTATTTTATATATATATATATATATATATATATATATATATATATATATATATATATATATATATATATATATATATATATATATATATATATATATATATATATATATATATATATATATATATATATATAAATATATACATTTAAAAATGTATATATATATTTATAAATTTAAAAAAAAAAAATTATAAAAAAATAAAAGTCCCACCATTGGGGAATTTTTTTTTTATATATATATAAAAAATATGCTTTTCCCCCGGTAATGTCCTCAAAAGCACAACTGGACTTTTATATTATATAAATTTTATATATATTATTTTAATATTAATTATTATTTTAATATTAATATATTATATTAATCTTATTTTTATTTATTTTTGTTTTAATATTATTTTATTTTAGTTTTTGTTTTGTATTTTTTTATTAATTTTTTTGTTTTATCAAAGCAACATGCTCAAATGCACAATGATGTTATTATTATTTTTTTTTATTATTATTTAATAAAACCAGTACCTCATTACACATGTGTAAGTGGCTCATAACCTTCCAAAATGTTAGTTTTGATTTTATTTTTTTTTTTTTTTTTCTCGAATATCTTGGGTCCAATTGAAGCAGCTCCCAGCTTGTCTGACACACTTTCTTATTTTCCTTGTTCCTGCAGGAGGGAGTGGATTGTGCTGTCCTGGTTAATATCCCCAGATACACAAACCATTTATGATTCACTGTATGTGCAGTGCTTAATGTCTCCCCAGTGATTTAAACATGAATTTAACAATACTTGAAAATAAAGTTTCTGCGTTACAGTTCATTTAAATCCCATTTATATCTGGATCCTGCTGGATCAGTTTTGGTGATTTAGATGCATTTAAAAAGAGAATGAAAATGAATACATGTTTCTGTATTTGGTGCACATTTTACTTGCAGGCATGATTTTTAAACGGGTTTAATTATTTGTCCTTAAAGATGATCACATGCATCCAGTTGCATTAGGATGCAAATGTAAAGATGTGCATGTCGTAGTTAAATGTGAAGCGTTCCTGATTACGATGCCATGAATTTTGAACATTGACTGTTTTCACCAAAAGATAAAATACAGCTGTCACTAATGCAAGCGTGCGCTGGGATTCGAGTCTGATTTTGACTCGCACATCCTTCCGTCTTTTGTTTATTTGGACTTGTGTATTTGAAGCAG
This sequence comes from Chanodichthys erythropterus, assembly GCF_024489055.1. Lineage (NCBI taxonomy): Eukaryota > Metazoa > Chordata > Actinopteri > Cypriniformes > Xenocyprididae > Chanodichthys > Chanodichthys erythropterus. The sequence goes on from NC_090233.1 coordinate 51,614,915, forward strand.
TCATGCTCGTGCCGCGTTGAGTTTTCCGTTGCGTGTCTCTCTGTGAAGATCCACGGTCGTTCTCCCAGCGCTCACCTGATCCCTTTGAAGCAGCGCTGCTTTCATGGCTTGTAGTGTGTCACTCAGTTGGCACACAGCTGCATGAAATATGGATGCAGTTTCCCATAGATCAGCATTACAGCAGCAGAATGCACCAGTGCTTACAGACACCATGATGCTGTATTTCTCTGTACACGTTCTTCATGTTTCAAGCATTTTATTTTTTCCTAAAGTTTACTTGTGTACACTGGAGTACAAATATAAAACTGCCTATAAATATCTTCTAAATACGGCTGTCTGAGGACAGTGACTCAATCCTGCTGTAGGTTCGCAGTAATTCCTGAAAGATGGATGTGATATGACTGTATATATTCTCCTGACATGCTATTATCAGTCACTTAGACGTTTATTATCTTGCAGGTCGAGATACGCACACAGAGCACGCATACTCATAACCTTAATAATAGCCTGTCTTAATAAAAAAAACTTAATAAAGTCTTTATTTCATTCATAAGGATTTGATTGAAAGCATCATTGAGTTATTAATATGTAGGCTCTAGACATCATGGCAGCTCTCAAAGGAAAGTCATTTCAGAGAGCAAAGTTTTATATTTTGATGAAAGATAGAATAAGCATGCGCTTTGATTTATTTGCATTTACATCTTCAAAGGGATGGTTGATTATGATTTCACATTTTCAACTTTAGTTGGTGTGTAATGTTGATGTCTGCAACGTCAGCAAAGTTACGGTACGCTCAAAGTTTGAACAATGTAAGGCTGAACACTTTCCTCATTTTGACTGCGTGAGATTCTCCAGCTTTGTTGTTGTTGAGCTGTTAAAGCTCCGCCCTCTTCTGGAAAGCGGAGCTCATTTGCATTTAAAGGGACACACACAAAAACGGCGTGTTTTTGCTCTCACCCAAATTTAAGAAGATATAATAAATGATCTGTGGGGTATTTTGAGGTGAAACTTCACAGACACATTCTGGAGACACCATAGACTTTATTACATCTTGTGAAAGGTGCCATTTACTCGTCTGTTTCAGTGTCTATTACATTTGTACGTCTTGCAAGGTCATCTTTCGCCGTCTTTGTCCCCTAAGTGGGACTGACTCTGTGTCGGTACCGGCTGTGCAGACGTGTAGAGAGACGGAGTAACAGTAGGAAGTCGATGAGTAAGATCTCATGTGGACGTGCTGCTTTTGGCCTCCGCATTACAGGCTGATTCATACAGCACTGAGTGTGAGACGCTTCACAATCCTTAGATAGGAAGCAGTCAAGGGAGACAGTAGACACATTTGTGCATGAACGTGTGTGCTTTGGCTTTTTTTAAATGTATCTTAGTAGTATTTTAAGTACATTGTCTTATTTCTGTTTCTCTAGTGTGACTGAATGGAGTTTAAAAAATGATGAGGTTGATCCATTTTATTTATAATGCGCTTTTCTCAAACCTAAAGTGCTTCACAGAAAATAGACAAAATACAATAATAAAAAAAAAAAAAAAAGTCAGAGGAGCGGCTTGTCAAATTTGCCCCTATTTGGGTGTGAGCAAAGCACACCGTTTTTGTGTGTGTCCCTTTAAATGCAAATGAGCTGCTGCTCCCCGCCCCCTTTCCAGAAGAGGGCGGAGCTTTAACAGCTCAACAACAACAAAGCTGGAGAATCTCACGCAGTCAAAATGAGGATTGTCAGTAACGGTGTTCAGCCTTACATTGTTCAAACCGGAGTCGACACTGATGGAGAGACTCAGGAAGAAGTTACAACATTTAGACGTTTCTGAATGGTTAGTGGATAAATTGATGTAGTTGCTGTGGAGTTGATTCAACTCATCCACTAGCATGTGCCGTCATGTTCATCTTTTGTGTTGAATTGACCCTCGTTTGTGAAGCAGTCCGGCATAAAATGACGGCATGACAACAACACTCGACTACAACAACTCTTCCTCTTCTCTAAAGCAGACCAACATGGCCCCGCCCCCTTTGTTGTGTGTTCTCGGGGGCGGGTTTATGTAAATTTTAGGGTTTGTGATGTCACTAACCCAGGAAGAAGCTCGTTGTAGTCCCTACCATCCGTTTGTTGTAGTCCTTAAAAAGCAATTTCTGTAAAAGAAGATATGAACTTTTTGAATGTCGTAACTTTGCAGATGTTGTTTATGCTCAAACAGCAACATTACACACTAACTAAAGTTAAAAAAGTGAAATCATAATCAAGTACCCCTTTAAACACATTGCAGTTTTATTTTGGACAGAAATCACACACTTACACATTACGTCTAATGCAGTATATGCCTTCAGAAGAAGCTGGAAAGACAAACGTTGCCTTGTTAACTTTGTAGTAAGAACTGCTTAAATACAGCCTGAACTGCTCCAGTGTTTGGGGTTTGAAGGTTTTTAATGTCCTGTTTACTGAGAGCTCAGTGCAGGGCATTGACTGGGCAACCACACAAGCCGCTGGCACAGATGGCATTATGGGAAAGGAAAATTGGAAGCAGAGGTGATGCAAAGCTACAGAAAAACAGCTTCTCTTAGTTCAAACTTCAGAAGCTGAGAAAACCACATTCAAACCGCAACAGACAAACGGATTTAGATGTGTAGAATAAAAACAAACCAACAAAGCGATATGAATGTCTATGCCAGCTAATCAACCTAATAAATGTGTTCAATGCCATATCGCTGTCTTTGTCTCTCCAGGTCCCGTTCCCTGTCCTGCAGGGCGAGTGGGTGGAGTTTCTGGGGCGAGCGGACGATGCCATCATCGCCATCTCCAACTACAGACTTCACATCAAATTCAAAGACTCCATCATCAACGTAAGAGCGCCGACAACACAAACGAAAGAGTTCAGCTCACTGAATCACAGTTCAATCTCTGCTGCAGCTCCTTTCATAGTCGTCCAGCTGTTGAAGTCTTTGTTTTGCCTGCAGAGGGGCACGTCTCCTCTTATCTCAGTAAAAGAGCCGTTCTCTGGGCATTGGTTTGATTTCTCCAGCCTTTGACCTCAGAGCTCTGGGAGGTCTGAAGAGAGACTGAGCTCATGTTGGCACACAGGCCTCATTTTCTCTTTCTTTCCACCCACAACCTCCCTTTGCCTTCAAGCAGGAAAACTGCTGCTGTCGTCGCAGTTCTGACTTGAGTGAAGTTGAAGTTTAGAGTAGCTGTGTAGTTTAACTGCTGTGTTTTGAAACAAATGCATTGTTCCTTTTCTGTTTGGCGCTGTTATGACATTTTGATAAATTAGTTGGCTTAGCATTTCCTTCAGCTATTTTCATGCCTTGTTAAAATTGTAGGAGCTACTGTTACCTTCACTGTTCATATTATTGCTCATATTTCATCTTTAATTTAATAGCACAGCGTGCACTCACTCTCTCTCTTTACCGTCAGTTAGAATTATTAATATGTCTTGATTTACTTTCTATGCTATTGCCATATCCATATCCAAGTGCTTAACACATTTATTAGAGCACCACCCAATGTAAGGTTTGTGCCACAGCTGCTCTAAACTAACAGTATTGGTGATTACCAAATCATTTTTTATGTTTCTGTAATGGTTAATCCACCAGTGTGTGAGAGCTCTTTAGTCACAGTTGTGTTTCTAATGCTAAAATATAATTATTGTTGGGATTTAATGGATTCAAAGATAGATTGTACAAAAGTTTAATCAAAAGCAAATGTTTGGGAACAACTAGAAACTATTTGTAAGTCATTAAAGGGTTAGTTCACCCAAAAATGAAAATAATGTCATGTAATGAAAATAACTCACCCTCATGCTGTTCCATACCCGTAAGACCTTCGTTAATCTTCGAAATGCAAATTAAGATATTTTTGATGAAATCCGATGGCTCAGTGAGGCCTGCATAGAGCAATGACATTTCCTCTCTCAAGATCCATTAATGTACTAAAAACATATTTAAATCAGTTCATGTGAGTACAGTGGTTCAATATTGATATTATTGATATTCACGAAGCTTCGGAGCGTTATGAATCTTCAAACAGAAACAAAATAATTGTTCATTAATCGTAATCGAGGTAAAATGTTCAATAAATCGAGGTTTTGATTTTAGGTCTTAATTGTCCAGCCTTATTTGGAAGTCATAACTTGTGTTATGACTGGTAAACATATTTTTTGTCTGGTAAATTTTCATGGATGGATGGATGGATGGATGGATGGATGGGGAAAAAAATGTATAATTCAAGTATATAAATGTAAAATCTTTACACATACATACATAAACCCGATTCCAAAAAAGTTGGGACACTGTACAAATTGTGAATAAAAACAGAATGCAATGATGTGGAAGTTTAGAATTTCATTATTTTATTCAGAATACAACATAGATGACATATCAAATGTTTAAACTGAGAAAATGTATAATTTTAAGGGAAAATAAAGTTGATTTTAAATTTCATGGCATCGACACATCTCAAAAAAGTTGGGACAAGGCCATGTTTACCACTGTGTGGCATCCCTTCTTCTTTTTATAACAGTCTGCAAACGTCTGGGGACTGAGGAGACAAGTTGCTCAAGTTTAGGAATAGGAATGTTGTCCCATTCTTGTCTAATACAGGCTTCTAGTTGCTCAACTGTCTTAGGTCTTCTTTGTCGCATCTTCCTCTTTATGATGTGTCAAATGTTTTCTATGGGTGAAAGATCTGGACTGCAGGCTGGCCGTTTCAGTACCCGGATCCTTCTTCTACGCAGCCATGATGTTGTAATTGATGCAGTATGTGGTCTGGCATTGTCATGTTGGAAAATGCAAGGTCTTTCCTGAAAGAGACAACGTCTGGATGGGAGCATATGTTGTTCTAGAACTTGGATATACCTTTCAGCATTGATGGTGCCTTTCCAGATGTGTAAGCTGCCCATGCCACACGCACTCATGCAACCCCATACCATCAGAGATGCAGGCTTCTGAACTGAGCGCTGATAACAACTTGGGTTGTCCTTGTCCTCTTTAGTCCGGATGACATGGCGTCACAGCTTTCCAAAAAGAACTTCAAATTTTGATTCGTCTGACCACAGAACAGTTTTCCACTTTGCCACAGTCCATTTTAAATGAGCCTTGGCCCAGAGAAAACGCCTGTGCTTCTGGATCATGTTTAGATATGGCTTCTTTTTTGACCTATAGAGTTTTCGCCGGCAGCGGCGAATGGCACAATGGATTGTGTTCACCGACAATGTTTTCTGGAAGTATTCCTGAGCCCATGTTGTGATTTCCATTACAGTAGCATTCCTGTATGTGATGCAGTGCCGTCTAAGGGCCCGAAGATCACGGGCATCCAGTATGGTTTTCCGGCCTTGATCCTTACGCACAGAGATTGTTCCAGATTCTCTGAATCTTTGGATGATATTATGCACTGTAGATGATGATAACTTCAAACTCTTTGCAATTTT